>NC_057811.1:285597228-285600836 GCF_018294505.1 Triticum aestivum
TAACTTAGTTGAAATGGATAGTTTTTGAGCTAACTTTGTTGAAATGGATCATTTTTGAGCTAATTTAGTTGAAATGGATCGTTTTTGAGCTAACTTAGGTGAAATGGATCATTTATGAGCTAATTTAGTTGAAATGGATCTTTTTGAGCTAACTTAGGTGAAATGGGTCGTTTATGAGCTAACCTAGGTGAAATGGGTCGTTTATGAGCTAACCTAGGTGAAATGGGTCGTTTATGAGCTAACCTAGGTGAAATGGGTCGTTTATGAGTTAACCTAGGTGAAATGGGTCGTTTATGAGCTAATTATGCAATTTTTGACATAAGTAAGCTAAGTACATATCCTTTTAGAGCTAACTTAGGTAAAATGGATGGTTTATGAGGTCAGTAAGCTTATTAAGTCATTTTGGAGGAAAAGAAGCTAACTCTAGGTCATTATGGTAAGCATATTGGAGGAAATAAAGCTAAGTCTAGGTCTTTATGCATTTGTTAAGCAAAACACTAGAGAAACTTACAGTGATCAGGGAGGTGTAGGAGCGGGCTGGCTAGTGCCGGTAGCTGGAGAAGGATCATGCGATGCGTTTCTGGAGTTAAGCTGCACCAAAGATCATTTCCAATGTCTCGTTAGCATTATGACACTCAAATGTTAAGACTAGCAAGTAATGTCCATTCAAATTAAACTCACCGTGGTCCCAGGAGCAATCACTGGCATTGGCGGAGCGGTCTGACCGGTCTTCTCGCACACAGACTGCACATTTGGTTTTGACGACTCAGTCATACTAGTTAGTAATGAGACAAACACTACATGAATGTTTCGGCTAATCTGCAGAAGAAACTTACCACAAGGAGCTCGTACATGGCCCTTGCCTGCATGTCATTCCGTGCCCTCTCCTCCTCCATCATCTTTGTCGTCCTCTCCTCCAACTCCCGCTGCCTCTCCGCCGCCTCCGCCAGAAGTTTCTCCGTTCTATCTCTCTCACTCTGTATAGCAGCCTGCAACACCACTCACATGACCATTTGTAATCATTGATGGAAGCGCACACAATGTAATGGAGAAAGATAGCTGAGTACGTATCACTAACCTTGATGGCGAGTTGCACTGGCCGTTCACGAGGCCTTATCTCAGGAGCGGAGCTCGACTGGCGCGCCTTGATCTCCGGGAGAGTGCTAGGACAACGGATAAGTCCATCTCCAATGGCTATGGAGCCATGGGACCTCCCGCCACCAGATATCATCACCAGCTCTGGATCAATGGGACCCTGGCTCGGGTTAAAGTCCTCCCCTTTCCTCGCCTTCCGCTCATCTCTATATCTCACGAGCTTGTTGTGGGAGGAGATGTTGGTGAAGTTGTTTGCATCATCGAGGTCAGACTGAGAGAAAGCCTTGACTTTCTTGTAAGAGCCAGTGTGGGCCATGGCATACAGGTCGTACACCTCTGGCACCTTATCCGCCTTATTGTGGCGTGCCTGAAAGAGAGAAACAATGAAAATTAGTAATTAAAGGGCTCAAGCTAGCATGATGAATGAATTGCATGAATCATGAAGCAAACCACATACCCAGTTGCGCCCGAACTGATATAAGTTGGAGCTGCCTTGATGGTGTGGCACACCTTCCATTTGGGCACGTTTGTCCTTGGCCTGGTTGTGGAGGGCTAGCCATTCTTGTGAGCACCACTCATCGACCAACACCTCCCAACAATCCATTCGATCCGCACACCATCTCGGAGGCGCCTAAGTTAGCAAATAGAAACCTGAGCGCTACGGCTATGAATTACTAAATGAAGGAACTTAAGTAGAAGGCCTTAAGAATTACCTTCATGTACTTCTCCTTACTCAGGAACTTATCGCGGCACGCCGGCTTGGGCTTCTTGATACCACGCAAGGCGTAGTAGTCTCGAACAGCCTGCACCCGAGCCTCGTGCCGTAAGTTCTGGAGTAGGCGCTTGCAGACGTTCTGGATAACATTTGCGCACTCCTCCTCGTATCCCTCCTCACACCTGTAGAATGTCTGCAATCAAATGAGACAATATTGATTAGTACAATTAATAACTAGCTAGTTGAAGATTTTGAAATGTGTAAAGGAGAAATTACCCAGAACGTCCTGATCACCATGTCTGCCCTCGTGTCGCACACGACACCGTCGATAATGACATCCGGCGGGGCCGGGGCAGCCACGTAGTGCTCCCAGCTCAACCCAAGCTCTGGAAGCCGACCCTCACCAGGCAACGTGACAAACCCCGGGAAGTTTTGCCGGCAAAGAACTCCAAGGACGGAGTTGGGCCGGCGGACACTATGATGGTGGTCCCAACCCCTGCAGCATGACAAGGCCAACGCATTAGTTATTTGAAGAAACGTGAATGCAGAAGGTACAAAAATATTAAATGCACTTACGTACCTCTCCCCATCAGGGAAGATCAACCACCTCTGCTCGCGAGTTGCCGGCACGGACGGGAGCCGTGTAGCACCACGCTGGTAGACGGTGCCACCCTCCTCCTCAAGATCAGTCGGCTCCCCGCCATCATCAGCATGGCCACTCGGCTCCTCGGGCTGATCCGGCCAGGTACCCCATCCGGACGTGTGCTCCTCCGGGGTCTCGTGGGCCGAACTCTCGTGGGCCGAAGGCCAGTCGACCCGAGGCTCGTGGGCCCAAGACCCGTGGACCGGAGGCTCGTGGACCGGAGTCCGTGTAGCCTCCTCCTCGGACGAGTCCACCCTAGCAGTCACGTGCTCGGGTGAAACAGCTGGGGGTGGCGGCGAGGAAGGCTCCCTAGCAGTCACCCTACCTCCTCTCCCGCGACCACGTGCCCCACCTCCTCTCTTCCTACCTCGTCCCCTGCTGGGCACCGCGGTGGACGAAGAAGGGCCCGGCGGTGTGGATATACTGTCCAGCAACGCTCGGCGAAGAGGTACGTCTGGAATCGAAGACCTCAGACCACGCGCCGAGGAAGAAGGGGCCTTGGCGCGCTCCCGACCAGCGCCCACCATCTTTCAACACCTGCCATGACAAACAGTAAACGAAATTAGTACAACATAAAAAAAGACCGACATGAATAATAATATGTGTATCACTTAAGTGTATCATCATCAAGTACAACATTAAAAAATTTAATACCTGACACTACTAATAATCTCGATCAGTATCATCAATAAATGCATAATCATCATCATCACTATAATCAATGACGGGCTCATAGGGTTCAGTGGCATCAACATGTGCAAGGCCACCTTGACGTAATCAGTCAAGCAATGACAGGTCATCCGCAGCAGTAACCTCTTCTTGTTCCGGCTCTTCTTGTTCCTCCTCTGGGGTGATGTCGGATTCACTGTCACTGTCTACTTCAATGTTTTGGGGTGAAGTATAGCGGTTCTTGAAACGCTTTTTGGAAAGACGTGTCTCTTGGAAGAATTCTCCTTCATATGTGTCTGGGTTAATGTGAGGTTCATAATCCTCTTCCTTTGGGGGAGATAGTCTAGCACGTGGCGGCACTTCATAAACGACATCCCAACCTTTCAGATTTGGATTAGTTTGGCAGGCCCACGGTAGATAGAATACTTGGGTCGCCTGTTGAGCCGTAATATAGACATCAGGAACATCTAAATGGGTGCTTTGGTT
>NC_057811.1:285601722-285602816 GCF_018294505.1 Triticum aestivum
AAACACTGGCTGGTGCGAGATTCCCTTTGAATAGGCTGAGGTTGGATCCACCCTTTTTAGGGTCGTCAGCATTGTACCAAGGCTTCGGATTATGCAAATGACGATTTTTGGCTTCGTAGTGTGCTGTCACGAAGTTTGCCGCCTCCTCAGTGATGAATGCCTCAGCCATCGATGCTTCAATTCTACGTTTATTTTTACATTTTTGTCGAAGCGTCTTCTGCATCCTCTCAGTTGGGTAGCACCAACGATTTTGCACGGGCCCCCCCAATCTTGCCTCGGTCGGGAGATGCAAAATCAAATGTTGCATTGGATTAAAGAAGCCCGGTGGAAAGATCTTCTCTAACTTGCAGATCAACTCCGGCGCCAACTCTTCCATTTCTTCTAGCACGCTAGGCGATAGTTCTTTCGCACAAAGAACACGGAAGAAATAGCTGAGTTCTGCCAGTACTAGCCATTCATCCTCAGGGATGAAGCCAAGCAACATCACCGGCATTACCCGCTCAATCCATATGTGCCAATCATGACTCTTGAGACCAAATATCTTCAATTTATCAAGACTGGCTCCCCTCTGTAGATTCGCTGCATACCCATCAGGGAACATCAACTGCATTTTCACCCACAAGATAATTTCCCTCATAGCCGGCCTTCCAAGATTGAACCATGCCTTTGGCTTCGTCCAGTTCTGCTTTCCTTTCGGTTCTTTCATGTTTTGTAACGGCCTATCACATAGCGCCTCCAGATCGACTCTAGCCTTAGTATTATCCTTTGACTTCCCATCTATGCCGAACAATGTACCAAAAAGTGCCTTGGCGATATTCTTCTCAGTGTGCATCACGTCGATGTTGTGTGGGCAAAGGAGGTCTTTGAAGTAAGGCAGATCCCATAAGCATGTTTTGTGAGTCCAGGCGTGCTTAGAATTATACCCCTTGAAGTACCCTGGACGCTCGGGATCTGGCTCGAGAGCGTTTAACTGATCCAGGGTCTGTTGGCCTGTCAATGCATGTGGTGCAGAGTTTTTGACAACTCTACCTCTGATGAAGTTCTTCTTGTCTTTCCTGAACTTATGGCGAGGATTCAGGAACTCTCTATGCATG
>NC_057811.1:285606652-285610304 GCF_018294505.1 Triticum aestivum
TGGGAGGAGAAGGGCGAGGCGAGGACGAAGTGAGTAACGGGCGGGGGGTACCTGCCGTTAGGCAAGTGCCCTCTTTGCCGTCCGCCAGCCTTTGCCGTCCGCCTTTTTGCCTCTTTGCCGTCTGCTAGCGGACGGCAAAGAGGTGGGCCGTTAACATTTTTTCAAACGAGCGGGGGGTGGGGGCCACCACACTCTTTGCCGTCTGCCAGCGGACGGCAAAGATTCTTTGCCGTCTGCTGGCGGACGGCAAAGAGCTGGCAGATGGCAAAGAGCTTCTTTGCCGTCAGCCTTTTCTTTGCCGTCTGCTTATGTGTAGCTGATGGCAAAGAGCTTCTTTGCCGTCAGCTAGCAGACGGCAAAGAGCTGGCAGATGGCAAATTAGCTGATTCCAGTAGTGTAGCATTGTCTGCTCTGAAGACCTTGTTTTCACTCCAGATTTCTCCATCACCAATTCAAATGGCTGATGCACAGGAAGAGCTGTTGAATATACAAACATTGTCGACAAAAGCAATGAGAAATACAAAAAAAGGACGGCATGATATAATTCACATATATGACGCTTGCCTAAACAGCATGGCATTGCATAATTCACATACATAATGCCTTGCAACAAGATAACATTGCATAATTCACATATATAATGTCTTGCAACAAGATGGCATTGCATAATTCACATATATGGTAATTAGACACTAAACAGGTGGCATTCACACAAAGCATGTCTAAACTAAGCAAATGACATAGCAATGCAAGATACCACACGCACGATATGAGCAACATAACCCTGCCAAGTTAGGCATGCACCTCGGGGGGAAATATGACTGGTCATCTGTCTCTGAATCCTCCTCCGAGGAGCTATCGGTAACCAGCAAGACAAGCGCTTCGTCAGATAGCATTGTCTGCTCTGAAGACCTTGTTTCCACTCCAGATTTTTCCATGACCGTGCCGAATGGCTGATGCACAGGAAGAGTAATTGAATGTACTAAAATTGTTGAAAAATTTAACACGTAATAAAAAATGATGGCATGGTATAATTCACATATAAGATGACTGGCTAACCAGGGTGGCATTGCAAAATTCACATATATGATGCCTGGCTAGACAAGATGGCATTGCATGATTCACATATACGATAAAGAAACTAAACAGATGGCATTGACACAAAGCATGTCTAAACTAAGCAGATGACATCTTTAATGTATACAGTAAGCAATGCAAGGCACCATATGCATGATATTACCAACATCAGCATGCCAAGTTAGAGCGAAGACCTCATGGGGTAATTAGGAGTGGTCTTCTCCTTCTGAATCCCCCTCAGAACAGTTATCTTCCTCTTGATTACAATCCGAAATGGGTGGAGGGGGGGCTGCCTTTGCGCCCACCATGGAACGACGTCTGCATGAAATTTTATTGCCACGCAAGGCTCGTCTCTTTTGCTCTACATGATCAGTTCCATTGTGTACAATAACTGGCATGCATAGGAATAAAACATAGTGAAATTATGTAAGGAGTGCATGCACAAATCCAGAGTGATGGTAGCAAACTATGGATAGACCCAAAACCAATGATAGCAGGCAGATAATAGCTTTAGTTAAAAAATACAGATAATGGCTCCTTTAATGTTTGTTTGCACCCAACATGAAACTCATAGTAGACACCGGAGATTAACCAGATAGTAGACAGATAGTACTGATTGTTGCCCCAATATGTACCCCACAACCATTTAAAAACTCAAGTTTCAGCATTAGTTTGGACCTGACTCGGAGTCTAATAGGTGAACACGACGATAATGTAGCATGTCATCATATTAAGCGACGCATAACGTAAGCAGACACGGAAGAGTGCGACCTCTCTTGCGGACCCGTGTAGTCCTCAAGGTCATCTGCTCAGTTGATGATGGTAATGCAGTTGCCGTGGCTGCCGGCGGCGGGGAAGAAGATCTGAGGCGGCGAAAGACAGTCTGGAGAGTGGATCCCTGCTGTGGTGAACCCTTCCGTTGTTGGAGCAGCTGAGCTGGGGTGGAACACAGCGCCGCAGGAGCAGGACAAACCACACAAGGTTTTCTTTGACACATATCTGTAAAAGAAGTAATTGAGTAAGGGCTTGTTTGAATTTGAGGATTCTAACAATGCAGGGATAGGAAATAGATAGGAATAGGGTAGGAATGCACGTGCAAAACAGAGAATTTAAAAACACAGGATTTCTGCCAATCTGGGTGTTTGATTCACAACAATTGGAAGATCACAGGATGCAAAAAAGCATGGTGAGATTAAGTCAAACCACAAGAAAATGTACAGTTATAATTCTATTATGCTACTATCTCTTAGTCTAGTGCTTGATGAATAGGAATATGAAAAGGAGGAGAAGTGGAAATTAGAATTCCTACGGTTTTTCTTTCAAGGAGACACTAAAGGAACAAATCCTACAGTTTTCCTTTGCTCCATTCCTTTGCACCAAATTCATGAAAAGTAGTACCATAGGAAACTTTCCAATTCCGATGTTTTTCATTCACTTTTCCTTTCAAGCACTGGCGATTCTAGTAGGCAGGCTTGAGCAAGGAAAATCCTACAATAAAAAATGTTTTTGTGCTACTTCTATTACTTTGGACCCAGGCCACTGCCATACTAGCTCAACTCCCAGGCCCATCAACAAATGCACAGCTCAAACGCGCAGAGATAAATAATGATGGCGTTCAAGAGAGTCCATCACGGATAGCAAAGTTGCCAGGTACCTCACTGCTTGCCATATAGTAGGATAAAATAATCGCATTTCACATTACTACGAGTGCTCAGTGGACAATATATATAACATGTAGAGTAAAAAAGAGATGCAACAAGTGTGCAACCTCTTTGGCGAAGCCATGTCGATCTCAGCGTGATTGGGTTGGCCGCTGAGGATGCTTCGGCTGACTTGGCTGTCGGAGGAGGGGAAGAAGATCTTAGGCGTCTAGAGATGGAGCCCGAGGTACTGCTCCGCTGTGATGGAGGGTTTCGTCGTTGGAGCAGCTCCGGTGAGTTGTACGACGCCGAGGCTGAAGCAGGACAAGAGAGACAACGAACAACGTTAACCTGAGTGGAATTCTAATAGCATCTCCAATACATGACGTAAAATACATAACCACAAAGTGCTAGATGTAAAATACATCAGCCGCTCATCTCTGAACTTAACTGTCGAAACTGAATTTAACTGCCGAAACTGAACTTAACTGTCGAAACTGAACTTAACTGTCGAAACTGAATTTTGCTGTCGGAACTGAATTTTGCTGTCGAAACTGAACGCACTAGCAAGGTGAGGCTACACGTCGGTCGACTGACTTTTTCATCTCTGGTCAGTCGATTTTGCAGCCGTTGGATACGAAATCAAGGGCCTGTGGTTCATCTTGAACCTCCACCCCCCTGAGCCGCCAGGCACCACTGGCCAAACAGCAGCCCCCCGCCGCCCGCGGCCGGCGGTGCGCCGCCCCGACCGCCCCGAAAACACTCCCCACCGCCGGTCCGCCGCCACCCCGGCCATCCCTCTAGGCCCCCCATGCCGAGCTTTTTCTCCGGCGATCCCCACGCCACCGCCCCGCCAACGCCCCGCCACCGCCGGCGACCACCGCCCCCATCCTGAACCCTAAGATAGATAGTGGGGTACCTCTCCGGAGAGCCCC
>NC_057811.1:285610775-285627356 GCF_018294505.1 Triticum aestivum
TGTAGCTAAATCGAAGCAGCATCGCAAGCAAGAGCAAGAGCGAGAGCAGCAGCGCGAGCAAGAGCAATAGAAAGAGCAGACCAGGCAGGGGACCGAGAGCAAGAGCAGAGCAGCGCCGCGAGCGAGAGCTAAAGCAGCAGCAGCTCCTACTGATGTAGACGTCGCCGCCGAGGGAGCGACGCCGTGGAGGAAGTGGCCGGCGACACCGCCGTGGATGGAGTCGCGCCATGTCGGCTCGGGACTGAGCGCCGGCAGCACCATGAGATCGAATCAAGAAGAAAATGCGGCGATTAGTGTACAACCTCTTTGGTGGCGCCGATTAGGCCGCAGCTTCATCCGAGGAAACGGTGATGATGATGCTCTTCTGGTGGTGCAGGTGAAGACGGCGGTGTGGGAATGGACGTGGCGCGAAAGACGAGGGGAACGTCAGGGCAGCTCCTTGGAGGTGGAGGACGGGGTGGCTGAACCGGCGGGACGATGAGATCGACGACGGATCCTCATCCGGTACGGTGGATGAGGGACGTCGACGTGTTGCTGTGGACGACGTCGTCGGGGAAGAGGCTCCGGCTGGGTGGCGGACGGAGCAGGGTGTGGGGTTTTGTCGCGGGTTTTCGCGGCCTCGGTGTTCGAATGGGTGGGCGGATGGGATGGCAGCGGGGAACCATGGCTTAGAGACGCGCTTGTCCGAAATGTGGGGTAAGTTACGAAAGTACCCCCACCGATTTGAGGCAGTTCTTTCAGTTCAGGGGTACCACGGGCATTTCGCGTGTCAGGATTTCACAGGAGGTGGGAGTTTTCGCGCGCGTTGTAATTTCAGAATAGCAAGGCGCGGGTTGAGATGGAGGGAGTTGTCGGAGCACAACGAGACAAAGATACATCTTAAATATTTCGGGCTAACAAGGCGCGGGTTGAAGAGGCGGGAGTTTCGTAGCACGATAGACAGAGACGCTAGCTTGAATTTTCGGCATAACAAGGCGCGGCTTGATATTTCGGAAGAACAAGCTTAACGTGTACCCAAAAAAAGACAATTTGCACCTCAACACGAACAACACACACACAAACACCATTTAGACTAGAGTAAGGTACACGTGCATTGCACGCATGAGATTTGGCAACCAAATTATTAATAAATACCACATTATAGCATGCAAGCTTTGAGTCATATATGCATGATGTAGATGTTCGTTTAATTCTTATAGTTCATTTCATTCAAAATCATCTAGTTTTTATAAGAAAGCTAATCTATTTTAAGATTCATGGAATTGTGCATCGTAAGACATAAAGTAAAAACAAATAATGGCAAATCATGTAGAAAAACATTTGGGCAATTCTGATACGAAAGATTCTAGAACAAATAAGAAGTGCTTGTGTTTTGATGTTTGTGCATTATGCTTAAGTTCAACCATGGAGTCTTCTAGATTATACATGTGGCGAAATCTGGTGGAATCTAGATGATATCCAACGGCCAGTAGTGCTAACATTTGCCATCTTTGGACCATCGGATTCGCCTCATCCAACGACCATCTTTCATAGTTAAAGTTACCCGCACACAATATAAAAAAATATAATATAATATATATATATATAGGGGTATAGATATAGATATGTGATGTGAAAGCCGCCCATCATCTCCAATTAGAATAGTGTGTCCATGCACGGATGCGACGTGGCCAAATGATGTCTGTCATCGGTATCTCAAATTCAAATCAGTCTGACCTTGTTCAATGTGTATACATTACAACATGCTCGTTTCCAAACCACACCGCGCAGATCTCCGTTATATTCATGCATGCATGGGTTTCAAACATCAGGATCTCTTATTCAAATATTTGAATTCAACTTTACATTGATTATGACCTCACCTATTCTTTTACACCCACACAGTAGTCTTGTCTTTATAATTGTACCACTAACTTTCTCTCGTGCATGCATGCACACACACTACCAGTCGGCATTATCCATCGCACGCATGCAATCTTTTTCTTCAGGTCGGTCTCCCATGAAGGCACACACCCACACACATCCCCCTCTCCATCATATCGGGCATTCTTTATCTCTCACGCGTGCATGCGCAACGATCGATGTTCCTCTATGTATGTGTGTATATAGCTAGGTCTTTCATAGTTTTCCACACAAACCGATCAATCGATATATCCAGTGAGGTCTCACCCTCTTTCCCACGTCCACATCGATCAATCTATACCTCTCTATATAGGATTGACATATATAGCTAATACACCCACATTAATTATATATCCAACGTCCCCCTCTCATCATCCATGCCTTCCGCTTCATCTCTCAGACGCGTGCACAATGGCGAAGACAGGGCAGTAAGGACCCTGCCCCCCTCCCCCCCTAACATCACTATATATCGAGGCTAATATGAATGTGATCATTAGACAATTGCTGCTAAAAATGGTTTAAGTTCATGAATTGACCCTCCTCGTAAAGGATTAGCAATGATTGGCCCCCTAGCTCATTTATTTTTCATGGCTCCGCCACTGCGCGCAACAGCGCACGTGTTCGCCCCCTCTCTCTAAATATCGATCTCGCACTTGTACATTCCTTCATAGTCTCCCTCCACTCGGCCCCTCGCACCATCTTCTAGCCCCCCACCGGATTTTGCCACATGTACAATCTAGCAGACTCCATGGTTGAACATAAGCATAATGCACAAACCTCAAAACAACAGTGGTTCTCTTTTGTTCTAGAATCTTCCGTATCATAACTGCCCAAACTTTTTTTCTAGTTGAATTGCCATTATTTGTTTATACTTTATGCTTTACAATGCACAATTCCATGAATCATAAAATAGATTAAGGGCTTCTTTGATTCAAAGGATTCTCAAAGGAATTTTGGAGGATTCTAATCATTAGGAATTTTTCCTATCTTGGTTGTTTGATTCGTAGGATTGTAAACCATAGGAATTTTTCCATATGATTCATTTGCACTAGATTTCATAGGAAACATCCCATCCACTCAAACCTCTTTGAAAGAATTCTGCGTTTTTCTATGCACAATCAAACACTCGTACAATCCTGTAGGATTCAAGATGACATAACACTATAATCCCATGTTTTTCCTATTCCCGCGTTCTTAGCTTTTTTATAAAAACTAATTGATTTTGAATGAGATGAACTATAAGAATTAAACGAAGGGCTACATCAGGCATATATGACTCAGAGCTTACATGCTATAGTGTGGTATTTATTCATAATTTGGTTGCAAAATCTGATGCGTGCAATGCACGTGTACCTTACTAGTACTTCGAGTATGTGCAAAACACGTAAATTAGAATACCAATGGCACGCTACACAGTGTCTCTCTTACAGTTCATGAAGCCACGTGGCACATGTGGAGGCATTGTCGCGACCTCCTTGCGTGGATTGATCACAGTGACGTGCTGCTGGTTCCAGAAGAATGTACTCGTCCTCCCTGAGCCATACTGCGGTACATGCACGAAGCGAAGATGTGCACGCACGCCACGCACGCACTCATTCCCTCGCATGCACACGCGGGTACACGGGCGGACACAATTTTGTACCAAGATCCACCCCATGTGATAATTTGACGCGTGTAAAGTCGTTCACTTCATTGATGGTCAATTAATACAGCGCATGCAAATTGAGTGGACGTGAGGGCGGAAGAAAGACATTATTACTCCACTGCGCGCATGTGAGTAGTTAAATCGTGGGTTGCTAGTAGTACTTCCATTGGTCTCCTTCGTATTTTGTGCCAATTTTTGACAGTAACATAATATTTACGCATTTGAGCAGTGTAGTACTTGAAATTTATGTTCCGCTAGACTCATCGGGAGCCGTTTCAGGCCTCGAAACCAAAACCATCAATTAATCTTTACCTTGTTCCCATCACATTCGAAAGCCTGCTCACACCTACTAGTACGTACCAAACCTGAACGTGTTCCCACTGTGCAGGTATAGTACTAATGCTAGTACTTAGGTTATAAAAAGGGGAACTACCTAACCAAAAATTACTCTACCTTTCCTCCTCATAAGTGCTTCTTCTTCGTCCGTCGTTGCCATGGCCGGTGAGCAGAGCTCTAGGTCGAGAACTACTTGTAACAAGGGAGCAGCAACCAAGGTCGCGGAAAAAAAAGAGGGCTCGCCGCCACACAGAGACCTTGAAAGATCTCTCGCGGGCAGGCGATGGCTCCCAGGAGCGCCCTAGCCGCGGAGGCGAACATGCCGAGCCGGCGGAGCTGGAGTCGTTATCCCTCGACGGCATGCCCGATCAGCTCAATAAGCAGAAGGAGTTCATCCAAGGCTTGATGGAGTTGCTGAAGGAGAGCCTCGACGACATGCCCGCTGAGCTCAATCAGCAGGGGGAGTTGACCGTCGGCTTGGTGATGCTGCTGAAGAAGAGCATTGCCTCGGAGAAGAAGGCGACCGACGAAATCCTGCGACTTCAGGAGGACAAGGCGAAGCTCTGCCACGAGATCGACCTATTGAAGGAGAAGAACGCCGGCTGGAAGAAGCTGCATGAGAATAGTAGTTCCTCGATGAAGATGTTGCAGGCCCTCATCATGGAACAGAAGGAGGAGTTGGCGAAGCTCCGCATCGAGCACCCGGCTGCTGTCAAGGTACGTAATGCGGCCGTGGAACAGATGATGAAGGCTCGCGTCGAGAAATCCCGCGTCATGGACAGAATGAAGAAGATGGCGGAGGAGACGCGCAAGGATATGGAGGTCGTGGAGGTGATGAAGAAGCAGTTACGACTCCGCGGCGAATTAGATCATTTGGGGTGATAATCTTCCTTCTTCTTTTGCTCCTGTGTTTCATCTTTTGCTTCGGGTGTTTCGCCGCACGTGTCACGTTCTCTGCGAGGCATGAATAGAACAATGGTTTTTTTGAGGGAACGAATAGAACAATGCTAACAATGAGATGACTAGCAAATTAGATCATTTTTTATCGCCATATGGCACTGGGCTGCCGTGTTTCGTGCTCCTCCGTCGCAGTACTACTCCAGTGGAAAACTTGACTATGCCGCACGGTTCTTTGCTCCTCCTCGATCAGGTCGTCGGCGCATTTATACGAGCAGTCAAATCACAAAGCCCCGCCTTCCAGCAGTAATGAGCCGTCAAATCACAAAGGCCCTCGCCTCTCGTGAAACCGACCAAGCTAGACTGCCCCGCCCTCTAGCCTTTTAAAAAATGTATACTTTTGTACAACAGTAGTATCGATGGATTGCGCCATGGAGAAAAACTTGAAATTAAAAAAAAAGGTGGTACATATAGAGAGCGCTCATTGCCAAATTATGCATATAGTACTATTAAAAAGGCTAGTCACAATAATGGTGTCCAGCACAACCCACCCCTCAAATAAAACTAAGAGGGTGCTTGGATACGTTTTAGTCCCATGACTAAAAGTAGTGGGACTAAAACATGCTAGCCTCACACATGCTTGGATCCAAATACTAAAAAGGCTAAAATCAAGTTAATGAGCATTTATTATCCTCCAAACCCTCCAATCCAGAACTCGCCTGTGTTAAAAGAGAGGAGTTAAATGCGTAGAGAGAGGACTAATCCACATTTTAGTAGGGGTATCCCTGACTAAAAATTTTTAGTCTCAAGACTAGTTTTAGCCCCTCTTTAGTCAGGGGTGCTTGGAACTTTAGCCTCTTAAAGAGACTATTTTTAGTCAGACGAAAATAAGTCCCTTGGATCCAAGCACCCTCCAAGCATCCTGGAATTCTTTGACAAAACTAAGCACCCTGAAATTCTTTGACAACTAAACTGCTAGCTATATGATGTTGGCCATATATATTGTACGTATATAATTTGAAGAAACGAGTGGTAGTACTATACCAACTAAAAGATGAAATGTAAGAAATACTAGTATGTGCGTACTGAAGAGTTAAAGTAGCGAGAAGAAACATAACATAGTTCTGCTGGGGGCTCAGCACAACACACCCCTCAAATTAAATTAAGCACACCTGAAATTAGACTTTGCAACTATTCCGGTAGACACTACATTAGAACCACCATGAGCAACGACACTGCCACCTTACTCGGAGTCCTCGTCCACGTCCTCGACTTCGTCCTTGTCCCTCTTCCTCTTGGCCGATACTTCTTTGCTTGAACCGCACACTTGGTTGTTGCTCTTCATCCAACCCTTGTAGATATTGAAGCAAAGGTAGCCATCCATTGCAGCGTAGTGGATGTGGTCTATATCTAGTACATTCCGCTGCCATGCATGACGATGAAACATGTATGGAGGTTTCTCCAGTTTACCGTACGAAGGATGAACCATGGCTCCTGCCAGGGTCAGCATTGAAGGTTGACGAGAGGACACCGGCCGATTCTTCTGGAGGTCGAAGGTGTTGCCTACAACGAGGCCTATCTGACGCAGGACTTCTTTGTCGTTACCAAAGTCTACAGTAATGAATTTGACTAGGTTGCTCTCGAGGAAGTCCTTAAAATCCTGGCACTCAACGTCGGCATGGCATATGTGGTAGACCAAGCATAAGTCATGCACGCAAACTTGGATCACGGCGGGCTTCTTCCTCTCTTCGTCCTTTAGATCCTTCTCTCGTCCCAGGACTGTGGTGTACTCAACATCTAGCCCAGCGACCCACTCATCATCTGCGTCTTTGAACATGCGTCTGAAGCGAGAAAGGCATCCTTTCACCGTCGCGGAAGAACGGGTGTAGATGACGTCGAACTCATCGCCGGTGATGGTTCTAACCTTGTACTCACCGCCGATCGTGGAGATTTGGGACGCCATGGATTTGGGAGGAGGGTTAGGATTAGTGGAACTGCCGTAATGTGAATGGACGGGACGACTAGGAGCGAACCGCCATAGTATTGAAGGACGTGCGGGGACGAGTAGGAGCGAACTGCCAGCGTGCGAATGGCAGGGTAGTGGCTTTCCATTCTCCCATGATACGGGCTTCCGAGAGCCCTTGGATCTGAGATCGAACGGTTGCATGGCGTGATTCTAGACCTATGGGTGAATATCCTATCCTGGAGGGTTATTCTGCAAATTTTCAGCAACTTAGCATGCGACCGTTTGATCTCAGATCCAAGGGCTGCCAGCAGCCCGTATCATGGTCGCGCCTACCACGACCGTCGCGTCGCTCGCGCGGTCGCGCCCTTGGAGATTTAACACGGTGCGTTAGGCTATCTGATGTTGGCATGTCATACATAGTCATCACTTAGTCACTCATACTACAACAAGGTTGGCTATAAGTGTATTTTTTTACTCCTCTCTATCTCTTTCTTCGTACTCCCTCCGTCCCATAATATAAGAACGTTTTTGACACTAGTGTAGTGCCAAAAACGTTCTTATATTATGGGACAAAGGGAGTACTAGTATTTATTACATTTGCCAAGGAGTGACCTCTTCCAATGAAATGGTGTTGCTAAGTTTGCTTCATTTAATTAGCTATAGACTCAAAATTGTCTTTTCACCTAGGTACACGCGCTTAGCACCGTTTCTTCCTTGGGTCACCAAACTATTCTCTCTCTTCTTGATTAACTTGCCACATCAGACTTTATGCCTATGTGGCAAGCTTAAGCACCTGTAGGAGCAAGTAAAAGTAAGTACAATAGTGCGCTTTACATGGCATTTTTGCATATGTGGAGGAAAGAGAGGCAAGGAAAAAGTGGAGAAGTGGGCTCTCATGCAAGAGCCAGCCTCTACTACATGGTGGAGCATTGGGAGAGGCACCTGTATGGAGGTGTTCAGGAATCAGGAGACTCACGCCGGTCGTAGCGCCGCAGTTAAAATGATAATGGCAAGGCAAATCACGGGGCCCCACCTGTCCAGCAGTAACTCGGTGTCAAATCACACACCCCTACGTTTGCAGCAGCCTACTCCCTCGTCTTCTCGCGTCTTTGTCGAACCGACTAGGCGGAACTGCCCCGCCGCCTACCGCGCAGGAAAAGCCCCGCCCTCGACTTTTAAAAAGTATACAGTATACTAATTTTGTATCCATGGATTGCGCTCGCGCCATGGAGCAAAGCGTCTAGAAAACGGCGGTACACATGTACGGAGTATACAGCACGCCCGTCGCGTTCGCGTCGCACCGCAGACGGTCGGTCGGTCTGGCACGCTGCTCTCCGAATGGAACGCGCGTCATATTGCGTTTGCACACACATGTGGGACGGCAATTGAGAACCGACCATAGGCACACTCCCCGGCCCCGCAAGTCGGGTGACTTAATAGAGGAGGGAGACGAGCGATAGTACTAGAGAAGTGTTGTACTACGTTGGTGCCTGGACGATCCCTGCAAGACACGGAAGATCAGTTCGTCCATGCATGTGACCAGACTCCAGCAGACACGCCTGGATTGGCTATCGTGTACATATCGTGCAGGCTGTGTTGTACATGGCTGTAGTTGTGGTGAGAAATCTAAAAAAGGTTTCTTGTCATCTCGCAAAATTAGGTGTCATGTGCTTCGGATCACTGCGAGGGTTAAACAGTGACAACTGAGTTGGGCTAGTCATTGGGGGCACATGCACGAACAGTGACTACTCGGCTGCCATCTAGGTCAAGCCAGCTATGTTAATTAGGACATCTATCAACGGACCCCTTTTCTACGAGTTTATCTTTAATTTGAGCTTTGTTCCTCGTCTAGTTTGTCCGTTGGGATTCATGTTGTCTCCTTTGGGCCGTGAGGTTATGATTTCTTGTCATGTGGCATTTTTTCGTGTTATATGTTATAATCCGGTGCTTCAGATCAAGATGACGACAACTGCGCCTTCGGGCCACATGCATGAAGACTTCTCGACAGTCATTGACGAGGTCAAGCCGGCTCAGGTAGACAAAAGAAAACTAGTACTACTCCACTATATAGGTAGGAGCCTCCGCGCTTGCTTGCTAGTGTTTCTCTCTTCACACTATCTCGGCCTCTCCAGATCTAAACACGACAGCGGTGGCCACACTCGCTCTCTCTCTCTCTGCCCACCACTGGTCACAGATCCAGCCGGATCCTCTCCGTCGGGGAAGGTGAGAAGGTGCAACGTTCACGCGGTCGTCCTTCGCGACGGCTCTTACCCACTGTTGGGCGCGTCCCGATCAGCCTGCCTTGCCGTTCTCTCCCAAGCACCGCTGGCGAGGGAGGGCCTCCGACCCCTTCTTCCTTGCTGCCGTAGTGTGGGCAGATCCGGCCTCCCGCCGCCCACCTAGTGACATCCCGGCGACCATCAGGTATAACTTCCTTCGAAACCGGCCTTGCTCTACTTCCCGAGCTCCTGACGTCGCTGCATTTGTATCTTTTACTATTTCTCAGGCCCCCTCGTAGATAGGATCGATCGCCTGTTCGAAAACCACCTAATTTTTTTATGTTTAAGAGGTAAAACTAGTTCATGCACTCGAATCTAGTACTACTTGGTTCAAACAAGGAAGAAAGGGGGTGGGGGTGGGGGAGGATTTGTTACCTAAATCTAGGACTTGGTCGAAAGAGGAAATAATGGGGGCGAAAAGTAGCAGAGACTGGCTATCCAACTGGTCTCTAGGTCTAATAGGGAAATAAAGGGAAACGCAGTACAAACTCAATATAAACCCGATCTATTGGTTGAAAAAGGAAAGAAAGTGGGGACTGGGGGACAAGTCAACAGAGTAAGTCCAACACTAGATTTGCTAGCCTCACACAGTATAAGGTGGCTATACCGAACAAAAATGGGACCAACCCAGATATCCTGTTCTGATGTTTGTTGCCCCGAGCCACTCTTATGTAATGCCACTGGTAAAATGTAGCAGCCGCACTGTTAAAATTAAGGACACGTTAAACCAATGTTGTTTTCAATGTAATGCCTCCAGTAATATGAATCAATGGCACTTCTTTACATGTCCTGCTAAAATTTCCCATTAAGATAAGTTGGTTCTTTTCATTAGAAATGCAACTCTCCTGGTCCGCCTACTCTCCCGTGCCCAAAGTAATGTCGTATTTAACGGTTGTCATAGTTAATCCTAATGCCCACACTAATATCTAGCGATGCCAGTGCTTTAGAAATTGCTACTGTCCTTGTAGGATTGCCACTCAGATAAGGAACATGCTTCTTTTCATTTGATGCATGTTTCATCACTTGTTAGTCACCCTCCTTTCCACCTTTTTTGTGCAAACAGAGATATACATTTCATGCTCGATCTTAGTTGAACTGCACAAATGATATCCAAATTATAGTTGAGCATTCCAGGAGCTTCACAACCAACCTTGATGTTGCTCAATTTTATTGCAACTACTGAAGAAGAAGCTCTGTGGGTTTCGTTTTCTGATGGAAATGGAACCGGGGCTGGAGCCCTTTTCTTAAAAAAAATTGAAGAAGAAGTTGCTAGCTCATGGGACATTGCTTCATTTTAGGTGAACTGCACCAAAAGGTCCCATGAATTGAATCATCCATGTTGGTGACTGAAAGAGCCAGCTTCAGCATCCCAGTCTATGCACCCCCGGCCTCCATCCTTGCGATGCACGGTACACCTCGTTTGCCACCTGCTCGACCCTAGTGTCACTGATAAAATGAAGTAATAATACAGTTAAAATAGAGCGAGTGTCATCTCTATCATTTCATTTCCAATGTAGATAAAGAAAGTGCTTCTCTTTGTTAATGCATGTTTCATCAACTAGTCCCATTGTTAATGTTTAAGCGTTTCTGCAAACTGGGGTGCTTAATTTTAGTTGATATGTACAAAAATAGAGATTTGAATGTCTCAAGGCGCCTCCTTGTACTACCGTTGTACACTAATGTTCATCACTGGCAGAAGGTGTATCTGGGAGACTTGGGACGATGTCCAGTATGAGGCGTACCGTATGAGGCGTCGCAGGGCCCATCTCGCCCTCGCAGCATGGCATACTATGATACTATCGCAATATTTTCTTCTATTTATTTTGTGTGTTTCATCAACTAGTGCCACTATAATGTAATCATGCTTTTTCATTATCTGTGCAAACAGGGTTATTCAGCTGCATTTTGGTTGAACTGCACAAATGTACATATGGAACCGGCATATATGCAGAGTGTGAGGTGTGCCAAGTAAAAATTACCGACACCAACCATGCTGCATGCACGCATTGGCATCCACCACCACCAGTGGGATGTGTGGCGCTCTCTGTGGACGGATCTTTCTCGGCAGCAAATCATCTAACCAAATACTAGTAGCTTATATTGGCAGTTTTCTAGGGAGTACTCTTTTCTGAAAGAAGCACCAATATATTTTTCTTTATTTGTACACTGTGTCACAACTTTGACCCAAAGGTCCAGAGCTATTTTAGGGTGATTGGCGTAGTACTCGGAGACTGATTGTAAGCATGATTTTCATTAGCTGTCACACTGATTGTAAGCATGAGCAGGTGGAAGATTAGGTTAGTGCAAAGCTTACCTTAAACCCTACCGCCGCCGTTGAAACGAGGCGAGCGTCGAGGGAACCGTGGAGAACGGCGGGGAAGCGACGTCGCGCCATCCGGCCTCCTCTTGCGATGGGAGAATGAATACTCCTGTGGCTCCGGCTAGCTCTGCACCCTCACGAACGGCACACCATACTCGATCGATTCGTTATCCTCTGGGTGCTCGACCTTCGACCTGTACGCCCACCACCTCCGCCTGACTATCGCCTCGGGCGAATCTGTCTGCTCCATCACCCAGAGGAGATACTCGATGAACACGGTGGACTGCGGCGTGACTGCCGCCGAGGAGTACATGTACATCGCCACCCTCATCGACGCCGTCTCGCTCTTTCGCATACATTGCCACATGGCCCGCACAATCCTCGAAATCTCCCACTCATTGTCAAACCAACTAAGGATGTCCTTCAACCTGGCTAACTTTGCCTGGTCGCCGCCGGCGATCTGCCTGATTCGCTGCTGCATCCTCTCCATAAATGTCCTTCTGAGTGGTCCGGTGCTAGCTTTGGAAGATGGGAGGAGAGACGATGGTCTTGCAATAGAGAAGACGGAGAGGCGAGACGGTGGTTTTGGAATGGAGATGATGGAGAGAAGAGGAGGTGGTTTTGCAATGGAGAAGATCAGAAGAGGGAGAGGCGAGACGGTGGTTTTGGAATGGAGATGATGGAGAGGAGAGGAGGTGGTTTTGCAATGGAGAAGATCAGAAGAGGGAGAGGCGAGACGGTGGTTTTGGAATGGAGATGATGGAGAGGAGAGGAGGTGGTTTTGCAATCGAGAAGAGGGAGAGGAGCGTGCGGCAGCAATTTAGGATTGGACGAGAGGGCCGGCGCGCTATGACTGGATCAAAATCAAAATCAATTTACCCTTCAATTAAGAAAGCGACCCCACATTAACTAGTCTCCCTTTTATTCTGGGTCATAATTGACCATGATTTTCGCACATAAAATATATGTTATACGTTGCAAAAATAATATAATTTGAAAGTACATTCAGATACGAACCAAACGATACAATTTTTGGTGACATGCATTCACATTTTGCTTGTCAAATACAGTACGTGGTCAAACTTTGACCCAAAATACGCAAAACAACAAAAAAATACTTCCAAGACCAGCGCCGCTCTTCCGCTCTTCTCCTCTTAAACCACCCGCCGCTCCTCTCCTGTTCCAATCTAAATGCAGCGCCGCTCCTCTCCTCTTCCATTTCAAAACCACCACCCCTCCTCTCCTGTTCCAGTCCAAAACCAGCGTCGCTCCTCTCCCGTTCTAATCCAAAACCAGCGCTGCTCCTCTCCTCTTCCATTCAAAAACCATCGCCGGCGAGTGAAGGTGCTGTGGAGAAGTAGATCGATGGAGGAGTACAACCGATACGTGAGGATCGCAGATGGCGACCCTGTGAAGCTAGCTAGGATGTTGGAGATACAGTCTTGGTTTGACAACAAGGACCAACTAGCGGCGACGGTGACATCCATGGCCAAATATCTGCAATAGAGCAAAAAGGCAGCGATACTCCCGGAGGGAGTCGCGCCGGAGTACATAGAACTGCTTCTCTGGGCCATGGAGAAAACAGATTCACCGAATCCGATCATGAGGGAGCGGTGGTGGGAGTATCGATCCCAGATGGAGCATCCACCAGAGATTGAAGGATCGAGCATCTATAGGGTGCCGTTTGTGAGGGTGTCCTGCCAGAGCGAGCCGGTGGAATCTTCGTCGACCGAACCCAACTGCAAGAGGAGAAAAGCAGTTGGCCCGACGACGCTTCCCCGCCATCGTCTCCCTCGCCGTTCACATCGTCTCACGGGGCGGCTGTCTGCCGCCGAGGAATACGAGGGGCTGCCCCCCCCCAGCCCAATAGTCGGGCAGGTTGTGAATTGTCAGGAGGAGCTTAGGGTTGTCAGTATTTGCAAGTTGTGAATTGTGTTTTGTGTTGTGTATTTTGAGAGTAATTTCAGATATGAATGTCTTTTGAATTTCAGATTTGCAGTATTGAGCATATGAAGTATTTTAGGAATTCTAGAGATCTATTTTTAGCACTTAAAAAATGTAGTTTCATAGGAGTATAAAAGTGCAGACAATGTGATTCTCAGAGAAGAAACTACAAGTTTCAGTTTCAGATAAGAAACTGCAAGTTCAGTTTCAGATAAGAAACTGCAACTTTCAGAGGCGGAGCATTTATATTAACATGGCCTTTTCAAACAGGGTTAACATCATGTTGGAAGTTTTATTCATGGTCGAAAATGGAACTACCAGCCAGTTAACATCATGCTGATCAACATTCATGCATAGCACATCTTCATATGATGCACAGTCAAAATGCCCACACAATGTCGAGTGTGCGAAACACAGAGAAAACGAGGGATGAAGTTTTGGCAAGTGTTGGACGTGGTTTTGGGCTGCCCCGTCTAGGCTTTCATTTTTAACATGCGCAACCCACGACCTCGGATGGGAGGTCCATAGGCCTGTTTGTATTTTCTTAGGGCCGTCATGTATCAACCGGCCTATGGACCTCCCATCCGAGGTTTTATTTTTGGCAGCCCAATTTATGTATTTTTTTGAAGAAAACGCAGAGGTCTGTTCTATTTTTCTATATAAGAATAGGAACGCCAGGTCCAACTTATGTTTCCCTTCTAACTATATTATATATATTTAAATTGTTTTATATGTTATTATATATTATTTTTATTGTCATCATATATTTAACAGATACTTACATATGTAAGAAAACAATATCCCACATCTTATTAACTTATAAAAATAATTTCTTAACAAATAAAATCCTGGATTGTTTTGGCACGAAAATCCTAGTGATTGTGTACAAAAGCTTGGTAAGATTTAAGGACAAATGTAATAATATCAATTATTATTTAAATATATTTATAACAAAATGCTCAGCCCCTTTTTATTTTTTGATAACATTGCTGGCCCAACCCAACATTATAATTAGAATCAGCCCAGCAAAATCATGTATTTCGAGAAAGTGCAAATGGCCTGTAATTTTTTAGGAAATAAAATAAATGGGCCGCATGGACGCTACATTATTTGTTCACCCAGCCCAGCTAATGGCTGTAATTCAAAAAAAGATCAAATTGACTGTAAATTCTACCGCGCAAAAAAAAGACTGTAAATTCTGAAAAAATGGGTTGAATACGTGCCACATTTTTGGAGGCTGAAATGTGGGCCAATAGGTCGAAGCCAACGCAAGTCGTTGTCAATTTAGTCAAAAAATGATTCTGGCATGTTAGCCGTTGGATTTACATCCAACGACCGGCATCCATCTTCAATCTCTCGTCTTCTTCCTCCAGCGCCGCCGAGACCACCTCCCGCCTCCTGCTGCTAGCAGCTCCGCTTAGCACGCTTCGCTATGAAGCGCTAGTCCACCGTTGGCCAGGCCATCCCTCCACCCCTCCTGTTCTTCTCCACCGACTGCCGAACCACACTGCACTAGAACCAGTTAACCCTCGTACACCTCTCCGTCTGCGACTCTACTCCCGCATCTTCCCATCTCCGGCTCGTTGCTGTCCGGGGCCTCGCCGTCGTCCACCACCTTGGATGCGCTCGGCGCGGCGTGGTCAACGAACGACACCATCGGAAGTAGACTGTGCGTGGAGAGGCTGACAGCTGGGTCCACGGCCGCACACAAGGAAATGCCTCCTTATTACGCGCAAAATAATGATTCCTCCACCTGACATCTGGGACCCACCGGAAGGGCCTCTGTATTTTGCGAAAATAACGTGCCCCCCGCTGACATGTCGGACCCACCAGCTATCTGCGCATGCAAGGAAGTGCCTCCTTATTATGCACAAAAAATGAATACTCCCCCTGCCAGCTGGAACCCAGCATAGTGGGAGGCTGACTTGTGGGCCTACCAAGTTGACGGGGACTGACGGCTTTGTCAACTTAGTCAATATGAACGATTCTAGCTCCTGTTACCGTACGATGTTCATCCAACGGCCGTAGTGCTTCTTCAACCTCTGGTCTTCTTGCTCCAGCCGCCCAAACCAGCGCGGGTCGTGCCGCGTGCTCCTGCCTTTGTGATGCCGCAGAGGCCTCACCGCCCCCTACTACTCCCACCGCTGGCCAGGCCATCCCTCTACTCACCCACACCCCCTGTTATTCTGCGGCGACAACAGCCTCACACCGCAGCCGAACCAGTGAACCCTCGTACTCCTCTTCGCATGGGCATCCACTCCTGCGTCTTCCCCGGCTCCGAGTCGTCCCCTTCCTAGTCCTCGCCGTTGTCCACCGCCGTGGTGCTCTCGGCGCAGCGTGGTCAACATGGTCAAGGAACGACTTCCATCGGACGTGGACTGTACGTGGAGAGGCTGACAGCTGGGTCCATGGCCGCAGCAAGGAAGTGCCTCCTTATTACGCACAAAATAATGATTCCTCCACCTGACAGCGGGGACCCACCGGACGGGCCACCGTATTTCGTGAAAAAAACGTTTCCCCCTGACTGCTGGGACCCACCAGCTACATCTTCGCACGCAAGGAAGTGCGTCCGGGCAAAAAAACGATTCACCCCCGTGACTGCTGGGACCCACCAGCTACATCTTCGCACGCAAGAAAGTGCGTCCGGGCAAAAAAAAACGATTCGCCCCCCTGACTGCTGGGACCCACCAGCTACATCTTCGCACGCAAGGAAGTGCCTGACAGTCGGGACCCACCTGGTCGAAGCATACGTAGCGTTGTCATTCTGGTCGCGAACGTGTACGTACATATATACTGGTGGATGTAGAGGCGCGCACGTAGCATGTACACGTACGTACAGCGGCCAGGGTGCAAGAAAGAAAATACGGCCACGTATGTGTACATACAGGCGGGGTCTCGAACACCTACTCGCGCATACGTACGCCCAGGGCACGTGTACATGGCTGGGTCGGAACGGAGAAATAGCGTCGTCGTCGTGTTCATGGGGAGGCAACGCAATGCGCGTGTTCATGGGGAGGCAACGGAATGCGTCGTGTTCATGGGGAGGCAACGGAATGCATCGTGTTCATCGGGAGGCAACGGAACGCGTGGGAGCCAACCGGCTGGGTCGGAACGGAATGCGTGGTCATGTTCATCGGGAGGGCTTGGACGGAACAGGCGATGGAAACGAGGCCTGGCGTACCGCAAAACGAAGGAAATGGACCTCCTACATTTGAAACGGGGTCCTGTTGATCGGGAGGGGTGTGGCGTACCGCAAAACGGAGGAAACGGACCTCCTACGGTCGAAACGGGG
>NC_057811.1:285628267-285711152 GCF_018294505.1 Triticum aestivum
CGATCGGCTTTAGTTAGCAGCAGTAGCGAAGGAATTGCTCGATTGGGTTCAGTTAACAGCCATCGATCGATCGCTCGGGTTCAGTAACGCGTAGCCTGCAATGCAATTGCTCAGGTTCAGTTAGAGCCCAACGCCTCGCTCGGGTTCAGTTAGAGCCAACGCCTCGCACACACGCGCGTACGTGTACGAGAGAAACGCGCATCGCTCGCCCCCCGACCTCCCACCGTAACCGGGAACTCCCCGAAATTTTCCTCCCCCTCGCTTCTACCATGGTTTTTTCTGTGATGGACGGCCCAAAGAATGTCATGCAGCTGCGTCTCCGGCCCGCCCAGGACGAAAAGCCCATTTTCTGTCATGATTTTTTGTCATAGAAGTAGGAGCCCACCACATCTACGATGATACCGGGTTTTGTCACAATTATCATCATAGAAGTGTCATATGTATGACAGAAAAAAAATTCGTTCGGCCCAAAATGTCACGGATGTGTCTTTTTTTTGTAGTGCACACCTTCGATGTCTTCGGAGTCGTAATTGAGCATGTCGGTTAAATCCTCGACAGTGGCTATAAGGTGGGTGGTGGGTGATGACCCACAAGTATAGGGGATCTATCGTAGTCCTTTCGATAAGTAAGAGCGTCGAACCCAATGAGGAGCAGAAGGAAATGACAAGCGGTTTTCAGTAAGGTATTCTCTGCAAGCACTAAAATTATCGGTAACAGATAGTTTTGTGATAAGGTAATTTGTAACTGATAACAAGTAATGAAAGTAAATAAGGTGCAACAAGATGGCCCAATCCTTTTTGTAGCAAAGGACAAGCCTAGGAATTGTCGTCAAGCAAGTTTTCATCACGCTCATATGATTCGCGTTCGATACTTTGATAATTTGGTATGTGGGTGGACCGGTGCTTGGGTGCTGCCCTTCCTTGGACAAGCATCCCACTTATGATTAACCCCTATTGCAAGCATCCGCAACTACAAAAGAAGTATTAAGGTAAACCTAACCATAGCATGAAACATATGGATCCAAATCAGCCCCTTAGGAAGCAACGCATAAACTAGGGTTTAAGCTTCTGTCACTCTAGCAACCCATCATCTACTTATTACTTCCCAATGCCTTCCTCTAGTCCCAAATAATGGTGAAGTGTCATGTAGTCGACGTTCACATAAGACCACTAGAGGAAAGACAACATACATCTCATCAAAATATCGAGCGAATACCAAATTCACATGACTACTTATAGCAAGACTTCTCCCATGTCCTCAGGAACAAACGTAACTACTCACAAATCATATTCATGTTCATAATCAGAGGGGTATTAATATGCATAAGGGATTTGAACATATGATCTTCCACCGAATAAACCAACTAGCATCAACTACAAGGAGTAATCAACACTACTAGCAACCCACAGGTACCAATATGAGGTTTTGGGACAAAGATTGGATACAAGAGATGAACTAGGGTTTTAGAGGAGATGGTGCTGGTGAAGATGTTGATGGAGATTGACCCCCTCCCGATGAAAGGATCGATGGTGATGACGATGGTGATGATTTCCCCCTCCTGGAGGGATGTTTCCCCGGCAGAACAGCTCCGCCGGAGCCCTAGATTGGTTCCGCAAGGTTCCGCCTCGTGGCGGCGGTGTTTCGTCCCGAAAGCTTCCTTCTGATTTTTTCCAGGGTGAAATACTTCACATAGCAGAAGATGGGCACCGGAGGCCTGCCAGGGGGCCCATGAGACAGGGTGGCGCGCCCAGGGGGTAGGGCGCGCCCCCCACCTCGTGGCCAGGGTGTGGGCCCCCTCTGGTTGATTCTTTCTCTAGTAGTTTTTATATATTCCAAAACGTGCCTCCATGAAGTTTCAGGACTTTTGGAGTCGTGCAGAATAGGTATCTAATATTTGCTCCTTTTCTAGCCCAGAATTCCAGCTGCCGGCATTCTCCCTCTTCATGTAAACCTTGTAAAATAAGAGATAATAGGCATAAGTATTGTGACATAACGTGTAATAACAGCCCATACTACAATAAATATTGATATAAAAGCATGATGCAAAATGGACGTATCAACTCCCCCAAGCTTAGACCTCGCTTGTCCTCAAGCGAAAGCCGATAACGAAAAATATGCCCACATGTTTAGAGATAGAGGTGTCGATAAAATAAAATACGGACATGAGGGCATCATGATCATTCTTATAACAGCAATATATATAAATACTGTGATATGATTTCTTATGCTCAAGTAATAGTCTATTCACAATGTAAAATATGAATCAGAAACTTCATTGAAAACCAACAAATTATCATCTCGGTCATTGATGCAATTGCAATTTATCATAACATCAGAAAGAGTCATTATAAGAGCTTTTCAGCAAGTCCACATACTCAACTATCATTTAGTCTTTCACAATTGCTAACACTCACGCAATACTTATGGGTATGGAGTTTTAATCGGACACAGAGAAAGATAGGGGCTTATAGTTTTGCCTCCCAACCTTTTACCTCAAGGGTAATGTCAACAATAATAGTTCATGCTAACTTACATCCAATTGGATATATATATATCTTTCCAACACAATGTGCTTGCCAAAGGATAAAATGTAAAAAGGAAAGGTGAAGATCACCATGACTCTTGTATAAGGTATAAGACAAGAATAAAAGATAAGCCCTTCGCAGAGGGAAGCAGAGATTGTCATGGGCTTTTATGGTTGGATGCACGAAATCTTAATGCAAAAGAACGTCACTTTATATTGCCACTTGTGATATGGACCTTTATTATGCAGCCCGTCGCTTTTATTTCTTCCACATCACAAGATCGTATAAAGCTTATTTTCTCCACACTAATAAATCATACATATTTAGAGAGCAATTTTTATTGCATGCAACAATGACAACTTACTTGAAGGATCTTACTCAATCCATAGGTAGATATGGTGGACACTCATGGCAAAACTGGGTTTAAGGATATTTGGAAGCACAAGTAGTATCTCTACTTGGTGCAAGGAATTTGGCTAGCATGAGAGGGAAAGGCAAGCTCAACATGCTGGATGATCCATGACAATATACTTTATTTCGGATATAAGAAAACATAACCCATTACGTTGTCTTCCTTGTCCAACATCAACTGTTTAACATGTCATATTTTAATGAGTGCTCACAATCATAAAAGATGTCCAAGATAGTATATTTATATGTGAAAACCTCTCTTTCTTTATTACTTCCTATTAATTGCAACGATGACCAAAACTATGTTTGTTAACTCTCAACAACTTTTATTCATCATATTCTTTTATATGTGAAGTCATTACTCTTCATAAGATCATTATGCTCTCTTTAATTCTTTTTATTTTTTTCTTTTATTCCCTCAAGATCATAGTAAGATAATCAAGCCCTTGACTCAAAACTAATCTTTATTATATATAGCTCACGGACTCGATTACATAGAAGGATCATAAAGCAAAAACTCAAAACCAGATCATACTAAAACTTTATTCTACTAGATCAAGATATTACCAAAAGGATCAAACTAAGAAAACGGTAAAGATAGGAGTATGATGGTGATACGATACCAGGGCACCTCCCCCAAGCTTGGCAGTTGCCAAGGGGAGTGCCCATACCCATGTGATTATATCTCTTTCCTCGGGGGTGGTGATGATGGAGTTGTTGATGATGTAGGCTTGTCGTCCATCTTCCAGGGCATAGGCTCACCATCGTAAAAGGATGATCGAGTCTCCGGGATCCTCAAATCTGCAGCCAAACTCATCCTCTTGAATCTATATTCATACTCATAGTTTTGGTTTTGCAGGTCATAGATCTGGGCTTGGAGGCGCTCAATTTTCTCGTGAAGCTTGAAGGTGGCCTCCCCAATGTTCTTGGCATCCAGCTTGTGGTTGTTGGTGAACTCCATGATCATTATGTGATTGGCGCTGAGTCCATGTCCCACCATCTCCTGGCACTTGAAAACTTGTTGCTCCATTGCCTCGAGCCTTGTCTCCACGTTTCAGGTCCTCCTTGGTCCCTCAACATCGCGGATATGCAACAACCCCTCATGCATCTCAATGGTTTGAGGATGTTGCAGCACTTCCGCGAGGTAGGGGTTGATGACCTTCTCGAAGAACTTGTCCTTGGGGGCACTTGGAGATGTCATGGTGATCTAGATCTGTTAGAAAAACAGCTCGAAACAAAAACAGAGGATATTTGCGTGATACGGTGGTCAAAACCTTCGGGAGATTATATAATAAATTTTTACCGACCGAAAGAAGTATCCTGCAAGGAAACGGAGTCCGGAGGGCACACGAGGTGCCCACGAGGCAGGGGGCGCGCCCAGGGGGTAGGGCGCGCCCTCCACCCTCGTGGATGCCTCGTGTCCTCTTCAGACTACTTCTTATTTTCCTATTTTCTTAAATATTCCAGAACGGAGAACAATTGCCATTAGAACTGTTTTGGAGTCGGTTTACTTACAGTACCACATACCTATTCCTTTTCGGAGTCTGAAACGTTTTGGAAAGTGTCCCTTATGTATTCCTCCGGGGTTACAGTTTCAATAACATTGGTTTCAACATTTATTGGATTACCTGAAATATAATGTTTGATTCTTTGACCATTCACCACCTTCGGATTTGTGCCTTCGAAGTTGTTGATTTTTATGGCACCGGAACGATAGACCTCCTCGATAACGTAAGGCCCTTCCCATTTAGAGAGAAGTTTTCCTGCAAAAAATCTTAAACGAGAGTTGAATAGCAACACATAATCACCTACATTAAACTCGCGCTTTTGTATCCTTTCGTCATGCCATATTTTAACTTTTTCTTTAAACAGTTTGGCATTCTCATAGGATTGAGTTCTCCATTCATCAAGTGATCTAATGTCAAATAACCTCTTCTCACTGCTACCTCTTGAGCACTGCGTTGGTTTTCCCTTGAAGAGGAAAGGGTGATGCAGTAAAATAGCGTAAGTATTTCCCTTAGTTTTTGAGAACCAAGGTATCAATTCAGTAGGAGACCACGCTCGAGTCCCACGTACCTACACAAGAAAATAAGAACCTCGCAACCAACGCGATAAAGGGGTTGTCAATCCCTTCACGGTCACTTACGAGAGTGAGATCTGATAGAGATGATAAGATAATATTTGTGGTATTTTTATGATAAAGAGTAAAAGTAAAGATTTCAAAATAAACAAAGATAGAAATAGCTTGTTGATGGAAGATTAATATGATGGAAAATAGATCCGGGGGCCATAGGTTTCACTAGTGGCTTCTCTCAAGATAGCATAAGTATTACGGTGGGTAAACGAATTAATGTCGAGCAATTGATAGAATTGGGCATAATTATGAGAATATCTAGGTCTGATCATGTATATAGGCATCACGTCCGTGACAAGTAGACCGACTCCTGCCTGCATCTACTACTATTACTCCACACATCGACCGCTATCCAGCATGCAAGTTCATAAGAACAGAGTAACGCTTTAAGCAAGATGACATGATGTAGAGGGATAAACTCATGCAATATGATATAAACCCCATCTTTTTATCCTCGATGGCAACAATACAATACGTGTCGTTTCCCCTACTGTCACTGGGATCGAGCACCGCAAGATTGAACCCAAAGCTAAGCACTTCTCCCATTGCAAGAAAGATCAATCTAGTAGGCCAAACCAAACTGATAATTCGAAGAGACTTGCAAAGATAACCAATCATACATAAAAGAATTCAGACGAGATTCAAATATTGTTCATAGATAATCTTGATCATAAACCCACAATTCATCGGATCTCGACAAACACACCGCAAAAGAAGAGTTACATCAAATAGATCTCCAAGAGAATCGAGGAGAACTTTCTATTGACATCCAAAGAGAGAAAAGAAGCCATATAGCTAATAACTATGGACCCGAAGGTCTGAGGTAAACTAGTCACACATCATCGGAGAGGCTATGGTGTTGATGTAGAAGCCATCCATGATCAATGCCGGCTCCGGCGGAGCGCCGGAAAAGGCCCCAAGATGGGATCTCACGGGTACAGAAGGTTGCGGCGATGGAAATAGGGTTTTTGGCTCCTTGTTCTGATGGTTTGGGGGTACGTAGGTATATATAGGAGGAAGAAGTAGGTCGGTGGAGCAACAAGGGGCCCACAAGGGTGGAGGGTGCGCCTAGGGGGGTAGGCGTGCCCCCTGCCTCGTGGCTTCCTCGTTCGTTTCTTGACGTCCACTCCAAGTCCTCTGGATCACGTTTGTTCCGAAAATCACGTTCCCGAAGGTTTCATTCCGTTTGGACTCCGTTTGATATCCTTTTCCTTCGAAACACTGAAATAGGCAAAAAAAACAGCAATTTGGGCTGGGCCTCCGGTTAATAGGTTAGTCCCAAAAATAATATAAAAGTGTATAAATAAGCCCATTAAACAACCAAAACAGAATATATAATAGCATGGAACAATCAAAAATTATAGATACGTTGGAGACGTATCAAGCATCCCCAAGCTTAATTCCTGCTCGTCCTCGAGTAGGTAAATGATAAAAACAGAATTTTTGATGTGGAATGCTACTTGGCATAATTTTTAATGTGATTCTCCTATTTGTGGTATGAATATTCAGATCCGAAAGATTCAAGATAAAATTTCAATATTGACATAGAAGTAATAATACTTCAAGAATACTAACTAAGCAATTATGTTTTCTCAAAATAACATGGCCAAAGAAAGTTCATCCCTAGAAAATCATATAGTTTGGTCATGCTCCATTTTCGTCACACAAGAATGCTCTCATCATACACAACCCCGATGACAAGCCAAGCAATTGTTTCATACTTTAGTAATCTCAAACTTTTTTCAACTTTCACGCAATATATGAGCGTGAGACATGGATATAGCACTATGGGTGGAATAGAATATGATGATGGGGGTTATGTGGAGAAGACAAAAAAGGAGAAAGTCTTACATTGACGTGGCTAATCAACGAGCTAGGGAGATGCCCATCGATTGATGTCAATGCAAGGAGTAGGGATTGCCATGCAACGGATGCACTTAGAGCTATAAATGTATGAAAGCTCAACAAAAGAAACTAAGTGGGTGTGCATCCAACTTGCTTGCTCACGAAGACCTAGGGCATTTGAGGAAGCCCATTGTTGGAATATACAAGCCAAGTTCTATAATGAAAAATTCCCACTAGTATATGAAAGTGACAAAACAAGAGACTCTCTATCATAAAAATCATGGTGCTACTTTGAAGCACAAGTGTGGAAAAAGGATAGTAGCATTGCCCCTTTTTATTTTTTATTTTTTTGGGCCTTTTTTTATTTGGCCTTTCTCTTTTTTTGGGACAATGCTCTATGACTGATGATCATCACACTTCTATTTATTTACAACTCAATGATTACAACTCGATACTAGAACGAAGTATGACTCTATATGAATGCCTCCGGCGGTGTACCGTGATGGGCAATGAATCAAGAGTGACATGTATGAAATAATATGCATGGTGTCTTTGCCACAAATACGATGTCAACTACATGATCATGCAAAGCAATATGACAATGATGAAGCATGTCATGATAAACGGAACGGTGGAAAGTTGCATGGCAATATATCTCAGAATGGCTATGGAAATGCCATAATAGGTAGGTATGGTGGCTGTTTTGAGGAAGATATAAGGAGGTTTATGTGTGATAGAGCGTATCGTATCACGGGGTTTGGATGCACCGGCGAAGTTTGCACCAAATCTCAAGGTGAGAAAGGGCAATGCACGGTACCGAAGAGGCTAGCAACTATGGAAGGATAAGAGTGCGTATAATCCATGGACTCAACATTAGTCATAAAGAACTCACATACTTGTTGCAAAAATCTACAAGTCATCAAAAACCAAGCACTACGCGCATGCTCCTAGGGGGATAGATTGGTAGGAAAAGACCATCGCTCGTCCCCGACCGCCACTCATAACGAGGACAATCAAAGAACACCTCATGTTTCAAATTTGTTACACAACGTTTACCATACGTGCATGCTACGGGACTTGCAAACTTCAACACAAGTATTTCTCAAATTCACAATTACTCAACTAGCAGAACTTTAATATCACTACCTCCATATCTCAAAACAATCATCAAGCATCAAACTTTTCTTAGTATTCAACGCACTTATAAAAAAGTTTTTACTAATCTTGGATGCCTATCATATTAGGACTAATGTCATAATTTAAGCAAATTACCTTGCTGCTTTATAGTACTCTCACAATGATATAAGTGAAGCATGAGAGAACAATAGTTTCTATAAAACAAAACCACCACCGTGCTCTAAAGATATAAGTGAAGCACTAGAGCAAAAGCTACATAGCTCAAAAGATATAAGTGAAGCACATAGAGTATTCTAATAAATTCCGAATCATGTGTGTCTCTCTCAAAAGTGTATTCAGCGAGGATGATTGTGGTAAACTAAAAACAAAGATGCAAATCATACAAGACGCTCCAAGCAAAACACATATCATGTGGTGAATAAAAATATAGCTCCAAGTAAAGTTACCGATGGACGAAGACAAAAGAGGGCATGCCTTCCGGGGCATCCCCAAGCTTTGGCTTTTTGGTATCCTTGGAATACCTTGGGGTGCCTTGGGCTTCCCCAAACTTAGGCTCTTGCCACTCCTTGTTCCATAATCCATCAAATCTTTACCCAAAACTTGAAAACTTCACAACACAAAACTTAACAGAAAATCTCGTGAGCTCTGTTAGCGAAAGAAAACAAAACACCACTTTAAGGTACTGCATTCAACTCATTATTTATTTATATTGGTGTTAAACCTACTGTATTCCAACTTCTCTATGGTTTATAAACTATTTTACTAGCCATAGATTCATCAAAATAAGTAAACAACACGCGAAAAACAGAATCTGACAAAAACAGAACAGTCTGTAGTAATCTGTAACTAACGCAAACTTATAGAACTCCAAAAATTATACCAAAGTAGGACGACCTAAATAATTTGTTTATTGATCTGCTGCAATTGGAATCAGTATTTTATCACGTTCTGGTGATTTTTAACAATTGTTTTCGTGAACAGAAAGTTTCTGGAATTTTCTGCAAGATCAAATAACTATCATCCAAGAAGATCCTATAGGTTTAACTTGGCACAAACACTAATTAAAACATAAAAACAAATCTAACCAGAGGCTAGATCAAATATTTATGTCTAAACAGAACCAAAAAGCAAGAAAATAAAATAAAATTGGGTTGCCTCCCAACAAGCGCTATCGTTTAACGCCCCTAGCTAGGCATAAAAGCAAGGATAGATCTAGGTATTGCCATCTTTGGTAGGAAATTCATAAGTGGCTCTCATAATAGATTCATAAGGTAATTTTATTTTCTTTCTAGGGAAGTGTTCCATGCCTTTCCTTAACGGAAATTGGAATCTAATATTCTCTTCCTTCATATCAATAATTGCACCAATCGTTCTAAGGAAAGGTCTACCAAGAATAATAGGACATGAAGGATTGCAATCTATATCAAGAACAATAAAATCAACGGGCACATAATTCCTATTTGCAAAAATAAGAACATCATTAATTCTTCCCATAAGTTTCTTAATAGTGGAATCCGCAAGATGCAAGTTTAAAGAACAATCATCAAATTCGCGGAAGCCTAACAAATCACACAAAGTTTTTGGGATCGTGGAAACACTAGCACCCAAACCACACAAAGCATAGCATTCATGATCTTTAATTTTAATTTTAATTGTAGGTTCCCACTCATCATAAAGTTTTCTAGGGATAGAAACTTCCAACTCAAGTTTTTCTTCATAAGATTGCATTAAAGCATCAACGATATGTTTGGTAAAAGCTTTATTTTGACTATAAGCATGAGGAGAATTTAGCACGGATCGCAACAAGGAAATAAGATCTATCAAATAGAAATTATCATAATTAAATTCCTTGAAATCCAAAATAGTGGGTTCATTGATATCTAAAGTTTTGACCTCTTCAATCCAACTTTTACCAATTTTTGCATCAAGATCTAAAAACTCCAAATTTTTGGGACGCCTTCTAACTAAAGTTGACTCATCTCTAGTCCCATCATTATCAAGATTCATATTGCAAAACAAAGATTTAATAGGAGACACATCAATAACTTTTAGATCTTCATCTTTATTCTCATAAAAACTAGAGGAACACGCTTTCAGAAAGCAATCTTTCTTAGCACGCATCCTAGCGGTTCTTTCTTTGCACTCATCAATGGAAATTCCCATGGCTTTGAGAGACTCATTGATATCATGCTTAGGTGAAGTAGATCTGAGTTTCAAAGAATCAACATCAAGAGAAATTATATCCACGTTCCTAGCCAATTCGTCAATCTTAGGCAATTTCTCTTCAAGCAAAGCATTAAAATTCTTTTGAGAAATCATAAATTCTTTAACACTAGTCTCAAAATCGGAGGGCATCTTATTAAAATTTACATAAGAGTTGTTGTAGGAATTACCATAATTATTAGAGGCATTACTAGGATAGGGCCTAGGATTAAAGTTTCCTCTATAAGCGTTGTTACCAAAATTATTCCTACCAACAAAATTCACATCCATAGATTCATTATTATTCTCAATCAAATTAGACAAAGGCATATCATTAGGATCAGAAGCAACACCCTTATTAGCAAACAATTTCATAAGTTCATCCATCTTTCCACTCAAAACATTAATTTCCTCTATCGCATGCACTTTATTACTAGTAGATCTTTCAGTGTGCCATTGAGAATAATTAACCATAATATTATCTAGGAGTTTGGTAGCTTCTCCTAACGTGATTTCCATAAAAGTGCCTCCCGCGGCCGAATCTAAAAGATTTCTAGAAGAAAAATTCAATCCGGCATAAATTTTTTGTATAATCATCCACAAATTCAAACCATGAGTAGGGCAATTACGTATCATCAATTTCATCCTCTCCCAAGCTTGTGCAACATGTTCGTGATCAAGCTGCTTAAAATTCATAATATCATTTCTAAGGGAGATGATTTTAGCGGGAGGAAAATACTTAGAGATAAAAGCATATTTGCACTTATTCCAAGAATCAATACGATTTTTGGGCAAAGACGAAAACCAAGTTTTAGCACGATCTCTAAGCGAAAAGGGAAATAGCTTCAATTTAACAACATCATTGTCCACATCTTTCTTCTTTTGCATATCACACAAATCAACAAAGCTATTAAGATGGGTAGCGGCATCTTCACTGGGAAGGCCGGCGAATTGATCTTTCATGACAGATTCAGCAAAGCAGGATTAATTTCACAAGATTCAGCATCGGTAAGAGGAGCAATCGGAATGCTAAGAAAATCATTGTTGTTGGTATTGGTAAAGTAACACAATTTACTATTGTCTTGAGCCATCGTGACAAGCAAGCAATCCAACACACAAGCAAACAAGAGGCAAGCGAAAAAGAGGCGAACAGAAAAAGAGGGCGAACAAAACGGCAAGGGTGAAGTGGGGGAGAGGAAAATGAGAGGCAAATGGCAAATAATGTAATGCGAGGGATAAGAGTTTGTGATGGGTACTTGGTATGTCTTGACTTGTGCGTAGACTCCCCAGCAACGGCGCCAGAAATCCTTCTTGCTACCTCTTGAGCACTATGTTGGTTTTCCCTTGAAGAGGAAAGGGTGATGCAGTAAAGTAGCATAAGTATTTCCCTCAGTTTTTGAGAACCAAGGTATCAATCCAGTAGGAGACCATGCTCGAGTCCCACGCACCTACAGAAACAAATAAGAACCTCGCAACCAACGTGATAAAGGGGTTCTCAATCCCTTCACGGTCACTTACAAGAGTGAGATCTGATAGAGATGATAAGATAATATTTTTGGTAATTTTATGATAAAGAGTAAAAGTAAAGATTGCAAAATAAACAAAGATAGAAATAGCTTGTTGATGGAAGATTAGTATGATGGAAAATAGACCCGGGGGCCATAGGTTTCACTAGTGGCTTCTCTCAAGATAGCATAAGTATTACAGTGGGTAAACGAATTACCGTCGAGCAATTGATAGAATTGAGCATAATTATGAGAATATCTAGGTATGATCATGTATATAGGCATCACGTCCGTGACAAGTAGCCCGACTCCTGCCTGCATCTACTACTATTACTCCACACATCGACCGCTATCCAGCATGCATCTAGAGTATTAAGTTCATAAGAACAGAGTAACACTTTAAGCAAGATGACATGATGTAGAGGGATAAACTCATGCAATATGATATAAACCCCATCTTTTTATCCTTGATGGAAACAATACAATACGTGTCGTTTCCCCTACTGTCACTGGGATCGAGCACCGCAAGATTGAACCCAAAGCTAAGCACTTCTCCCATTGTAAGAAAGATCAATCTAGTAGGCCAAACCAAACTGATAATTCGAAGAGACTTGCAAAGATAACCAATCATACATAAAAGAATTCAGAGGAGATTCAAATATTGTTCATAGATAATCTTGATCATAAACCCACAATTCATCAGATCTCGACAAACACACCGCAAAAGAAGGGTTACATCAAATAGATCTCCAAGAGAATCGAGGAGAACTTTGTATTGAGATCCAAAGAGAGAAAAGAAGCCATCTAGCTAATAACTATGGACCCGAAGGTCTGAGGTAAACTAGTCACACATCATCGGAGAGGCTATGGTGTTGATGTAGAAGCCCTCCTTGATCAATGCCCCCTCCGGCGGAGCGTCGGAAAAGGCCCCAAGATGGGATCTCACGGGTACAGAAGGTTGTGGCGGTGGAAATAGGGTTTTTGGCTCCTTGTTCTGATGGTTTGGGGGTACATAGGTATATATAGGAGGAAGAAGTAGGTCGGTGGAGCAATGAGGGGCCCGCGAGGGTGGAGGGTGCGCCCAGGGGGTAGGCGCGCCCCCCTGCCTCGTGGCTTCCTCGTTTGTTTCTTGACGTCCACTCCAAGTCCTCTGGATCATGTTTGTTTCGAAAATCACGTTCCCGAAGGTTTCATTCCGTTTGGACTCCGTTTGATATCCTTTTCCTTCGAAACACTGAAATAGGCAAAAAATAGCAATTTGGGTTGGGCCTCCGGTTAATAGGTTAGTCCCAAAAATAATATAAAAGTGTATAAATAAGCCCATTAAACATCCAAAACAGAATATATAATAGCATGGAACAATAAAAAATTATAGATACGTTGGAGACGTATCACTCACCGGCAAGTTTGAAATCATAGTTGAGCTCTTTAATGGCCCAATATGCTTTATGTTCTAGTTCGAGAGGTAAGTGACATGCTTTTCCATAGACCACTTTATTCGGAGACATACCCATAGGATTTTTATATGTAGTTCTATAGGCCCATAATGCATCATCAAGTTTCTTGGACCAATTCTTCCTAGATCTATTAACAGTCTTTTGCAAAATTAATTTGATCTCTCTATTACTCAATTCTACTTGGCCACTAGACTGTGGGTGGTATGGAGATGCAATTCTATGATTAACATCATACTTAGCAAGCATTTTACGAAAGGCACCATGAATAAAATGTGAACCACCATCAGTCATTAAATATCTAGGGACTCCAAACCTCGGAAAAATAACTTCCTTAAGCATCTTAATAGAGGTGTTATGATCAGACTACTAGTTGGAATAGCTTCTACCCACTTAGTAACGTAATCAACAACAACTAAAATATGTGTATACCCATTAGAGGAAGGAAACGGTCCCATATAATCAAAGCCCCAAACATCAAATGGTTCAATAACAAGTGAATAATTCATAGGCATTTCTTGACGTCTACTAATATTACCGATTCTTTGACATTCATCACAAGATAAGACAAACTTACGGGCATCTTTGAAGAGAGTAGGCCAATAAAAACCGGATTGCAATACCTTATGCGCAGTTCTATCTCCAGCGTGGTGTCCTCCATAAGCCTCGGAGTGACACTTGCGTAGGATCTGTTCCTGTTCATGCTCAGGTACACAATGTCTAATAACACCATCTACTCCTTCTTTATAAAGGTGTGGGTCATCCCAGAAGTAATGTCTTAAATCATAAAACAACTTTTTCTTTTGCTGGTATGTGAAACTAGGTGGTATAAATATAGCAACAATGTAATTAGCATAATCAGCATACCATGGAGCCGTACGAGAAGCATTTATGACAGCTAATTGTTCATCAGGAAAGCTATTATCAATAGGTAGTGGGTCATCAAGAACATTCTCTATCCTAGACAAGTTGTCTGCAACGGGGTTCTCAGCTCCCTTTCAATCAATAATATGCAAATCAAATTCTTGTAGCAAGAGAACCCATCTAATAAGTCTAGGTTTAGCATCTTTCTTTTCCATAAGATATTTAATACCAGCATGATCAGTGTGAACAGTCACTTTAGAATCAACAATATAAGGTCTAAACTTATCACAAGCAAATACAACCGCTAAAAATTCTTTTTCAGTAGTAGCATAATTTCTTTGGCACTGTCTAGAGTTTTACTAGCATATTGGATAACATTTAATTTCTTATCAACTCTTTGTCCTAGAACAGCTCCTACAACATAATCACTAGCATCACACATAATTTCAAAGGGTAAATTCCAATCAGGTGGCTGAACAATAGGTGCAGAAATCAAGGCTTTCTTAAGTATTTCAAATGCTTCTACACAATCATCATCAAAGACAAAAGGAACATCTTTTTGTAAGAGATTAGTCAGAGGCCTAGAAATTTTTGAGAAGTCCTAAATGAACCTCCTATAGAAACCGGCATGACCAAGGAAACTTCTTATACCTTTAATGTCCTTAGGACACGGCATCTTTTCAATAGCATCAACTTTAGCTTTATCAACTTCAATACCTCTTTCAGAAATTTTATGCCCCAAGACAATACCTTCATTAACCATAAAGTGGCACTTCTCCCAGTTGAAGACAAGATTAGTTTCTTCACATCTCTGCTGTGACGCCCTCGATTCAATCGTACACTAATCATATACGCAAATGTGTACGATCAAGATCAAGGACTCATGGGAAGATATCACAACACAACTCTTGACACAAATTAAAATAATATAAGCTTTATATTACAAGCCATGGGCCTCGAGGGCTCGAATACATAAGCCCGAAAACACAAGAGTCAGCGGAAGCAACAATATCTGAGTAGACATAAGTTAGACAAGTTTGCCTTAAGAAGGCTAGCACAAACTGGGATACAGATCGAAAGAGGCGCAGGCCTCCTGCCTGGGATCCTCCTAAACAACTCCTGGTCGTCGTCAGCGGGCTGCACGTAGTAGTAGGCAACTCCGGTGTAGTAGGAGTCGTCGCTGATGGTGGCGTCTGGCTCCTGGGCTCCAGCATCTGGTTGCGACAACCAGGTAGAAGGGAAAAGGGGGAAAGAGGGAGAAAAGCAACCGTGAGTACTCATCCAAAGTACTCGCAAGCAAGGATCTACACTACATATGCATGGGTATATGTGTAAAGAGGCAATATCGATGGACTGAACTGCAGAATGCCAGAATAACAGGGGGATAGCTAATCCTATCGAAGACTACGCTTCTGGCAGCCTCCATCTTGCAGCATGTAGAAGAGAGTAGATGGTAAGTTCACCAAGTAGCATCGCATAGCATATTCCTACCCGGCGATCCCCTCCTCGTCACCCTGTTAGAGAGCGATCACCGGGTTGTATCTGGCACTTGGAAGGGTGTGTTTTATTACGTATCCGGTTCTAGTTGTCATAAGGTCAAGGTACAACTCCGGATCGTCCTTTTACCAATGGACACGGCTATTCGAATAGATAAACTTCCCTGCAGGGGTGCACCACATTTCCCAACACGCTCAATCCCATTTGGCCGGACACACTTTCCTGGGTCATGCCCGGCCTCGGAAGATCAACACGTCACAGCCCCACCTAAGCTAAACGGAGAGGTCGGCATGCCGGTCTATATCCTATGCGCGTAGGGGTCTGGGCCCATCGCCCATTGCACACCTGCACGTTGTGTACGCGGCCGGAAGCAGACCTAGCCCCCATAATACAAGCGCGAGCTTACGGTCCAATGCGGCGTGCGCCGCTCAGTCGCTGACATCAAAAAGAGCTTCGGCTGATACCACGACGCCGAGTGCCCATAACTGTTCCCGCGTAGTTGGTTAGTGCGTATAGGCCAGTGGATAGACTCAGATCAAATACCAAGATCTCGTTAAGCGTGTTAAGTATCCGCGAACGCCGACCAGGGCCAGGCCCACCACTCTCCTAGGTGGTCTCAACCTGCCCTGTCGCTCCGCCACAAAGTAACAGTCGGGGGCCGTCGGGAACCCAGGCTCACCTCTACCGGGATGGAGCCACCTGCCCCTTCAGCCCCCATCTCCGAACAGTATCATAAGTAATGTAACAGTATAAAGTATATAGCATATGCCCGTGATCACCTCCCGAGTGATCACGGCCCAGTAGTATAGCATGGCAGACGGACAAGAGTGTAGGGCCACTGATGGAACACTAGCATCCTATACTAAGCAGTAGGATAGCAGGTAAGGGTAACAATGGTAGCAACAATGACAGGCTATGCATCAGAATAGGATTAACCCAAAGCAGTAACATGCTACACTATTCTAGTGCAAGCAGTATAGGGAAGAACAGGCGATATCTGGTGATCAAGGGGGGGGGCTTGCCTGGTTGCTCTGGCAAGAAGGAGGGGCCGTCAACAGCGTACTCGAACGGGGCACCAGTAGCGGCGTCGGTCTCGTAGTCTACCGGAGAGAAGAGGGGGAAGAAACAATGAATACAATGCAAACAGATGCATGACAAAGCAAACGGCGGTGTTAGGTGTGCCCTAACGCGGTAAGAGGTGATACCGGCGAAGGGGGGAAACATCCGGGGAAGTATCCCCGGTGTTTCGCGTTTTCGGATAGATGTACCAGAGGGGGAAAGTTGCGTCTTTGATATGCTAGGGGTGTGTGGCGGACAAACGGGCTGCGTATCCGGATTCGTCTCGTCGCTCTGAGCAACTTTCATGTAGAAAGTATTTTCATCTGAGCTACGGTTTATTTTATATGATTTTCTAAAGTTTTAAATCATTTTTAGAATTTATTTAATTAATTTAATTCAACAATATCCAGAACAGTGCATGCTGACGTCAGCATGACGTCAGTAGTCAACAGGGGTGTTGACTGGTCAAACTGACGTGTGGGTCCAGTGGGACCCACCTGTCATACACTGTTTGGGGTAATCAGGGTTTAGGTTAATTAGTTAGGCTTAATTAGTTAACTAAAATGATTAGGTTAATCTAATCAGGATTAATTAAGTTAACTCTTTAATTAATTAATTAATTAATATTTATTTATCTTTTAATTATTATTTACTTTTTTTTAATTCTTAATTCTTTTAATTCTTCTTTATAAATGTTCTGGGCTGGGCCCCACATGTGTGTGGCCCAGGGCCTTAACGGGCAGAGGGGAAGCGGGCGCTGGGCGCTGCGGTTACGGGCGATGCTGGGCGTCGGGCACTAACCCAGGCCATCCGCGGCGCAGTGGGGTGCCGGCGGGTGTGGCTGCGGCTGCCGGAGCAGTAGCAGCAAGGGAGCGGCGCGAAGGGGAGAGGCCCGGCGAGGGGGGACGGTATGCGGCAGAGCAGAGGCGAGCGAGGTTAGGGCGGGGTCGGACGCGACGAGTGGCCAGCGTGGGCAAAACAGGCTCGACGACGGAGGCGGCGCACGGGGAAGGGGAGAGCGAGCTGCAGCGGTGGTCGGCGCAGCGGTAGAGCATCGACCGCGGGGCAAAGCGTGAGGCGGGCGGCGACGGTGGCGCCAGGGGGTGGAGGCAGCAGAGGAGGCTGCGGCGGCGCGGGCCACAGCAGGCGCGAGCACTACGAGAGGAGTAGCACGGCGCGTGCGGCTCGGCGTAGCTGCGGGAGCGCGCGACGTGCGGTGACCGCGGGCGTGGTGACGGGGTGGCCGAGGCACGCGAGCGAGCAGGGCAGCGCGCAGCGAGGTAGGCGTTTGCCGGAGCCCACGACGAAGCGCGGGACCGAACGTGTCGGCGCGCGGCGGACGACAAGGGCGACAGAGAACAAGGGGAGAGGAGGCCGGTGGCCTCACCAGCGTTGCAGGTGATCGGGTGGCGAGGCTCGAGGGCGACCCGTGGGGAGGATGACGGGGACGATGTGTGGCGGTCGAGGTGGAGGAGCTCCAGTCGATGGCGGTGGTTGGCGTCGGGTGGCGATCCAGCGACGAGGGGCGACGGGCGGTGAGCGACGAGGCCGATCCCCCCAATCCCGATCTGGATCGAGAGAGGGAAGAGGGAGAGGCGATGTGGGGAGAGTGGGGTGTCTGTGGATAAGGTTGGGGAAGTGGGGGGTTAAGGGAGGCGGGTGGGCCTGCCCGGCTGGGCCGGTTGGGCTGGCCGGCTGGGCCGTTTGGCCCAGTTGACCAGCGGGAATCCTTCTCTTTTATTTTTCTTTTCTATTTTGATTCCTTTTCTTCTATTTATTTTTCCTTTGCTATTTTCTTTTATTTCCTATATACTTTAGTTTAAGTATAAATTACCAAAGTTGTATCTAATTTAGTATATGTAATTATGTCACTAACACATTAATTTGCTACCCAAACTAAAATAGTTTTGTAGTTATTTAATACTTAAAGCATTTAAATAATAGTTTTTACTACTGTTTTATTACCATTTGAATATTTAAACATTTTTATAAAAGTGTGGTTTCTCCACCATAATTACTTATGCATTATTTGGCTCACTCCGAACATTTTAGTTTTAATATTTGAAAACTTTTATTGTTTGCGAGATTTTGAACTTGAATTCGAATCGATTTCGAACTAGCGCGAGATTAGCAACTGTAATTGTGGTGACGTGGCATCTTTAACGTGGGATTACTGTAGCTAATTATTCGGGCGTCACAATTCTCCTCCACTACAAGAAATCTCGTCCTGAGATTTAAGAGGTAGAGTACGGGGGGAATTTTTGGTTACGAAATTCTAACGAGTCTTCTCGGTCTTGGTTGCCCTTCTCGAAGAAGTTGAACCCTCTCGTTGATGTCTCCATTTCTCTGATTTGGTCATCATGATGAAGTCGTCATCCTTTCTTCGGAGTCTTCATCGTACTTACGAAAAGGGTAGGATGGGAAAACTATAAGGACAGATGTCGGTGAGGACTAACAATCGGTAATTATCTCAGGGAATGAAGCTCAAGGTATCTCTCGAGTTGAAATTCAAGGAAGTCATCGAGAGCAAAGTAAGAAGGTGCAATAAGAAGCTTCAAGTGGATAGGCAAACGTCCATCGCCTGAAACAGAGTGTGAAAGGGCAGCAACCATAATAAGTATTGTGTCTGATACCAGAATTGATGAATTTTCAGAAGTGACTCGTGAATTTACATATGAGGCCACGCACAAGGAACAACCTTGGGATCAGGGGGGTGTACAGAAGAGTCAGGTTTCGATCCTGTGGAGCAGTGGGTTATGGGCCCACCTTGTGAGTTAACAGTAGGAAGGGCGGTGACGTCTTGTATGACCATGTAGGCAAGACATGTCAGCGGATAGCCTCTCAGTATGTTGGCAACAACATGGGTAACAAGGGCGAGGGACGAAGAGAACCATCTTCCTGCTCGTTGAACGAGGCGGACCAATTGGCAAAGTTCTCGTCCATCGGTGGTTACCTAAATGTCATCAACAATAGTAACATGGTCTTGCTGACAGAATTGTACACCGAGGTGTTTACATAAGCAGAAGAATATTACTGCTTAGATCATATAGATCACCAGAAAGGTTAAACAAAACAATCGAAAGGAAAAGGTGATCATCAGATTAATTGAACAATGGAAAGGAAAATGTGTTTAAACACATTATTCAGGGGTATATCCTTCCCTAGGACAAACAGAGCATGATATTCATGACAGGATATAAGTAGAAAACCATTTAGGTAAGGGGAGAGGAATTTCATGACATTATCCAAACAATAGTGTTTGAATAATTGATAATGAAAATTTAGCATTGTGCTTCAACTGTTCTTATTGATGATAGGAGTACCACATACATGCTTCGAGATAGCATTGACATGGTCATTGGGTAAAGACCAGACTTTGGATATACAAAGGATCCATCAGGAACAACTTATAGGATAAGTTTTACAATTTCCTCATGGAAGAATGGATAACCTTGCAGAAAAGGAAACTATAACACTAGGTCCTCCGGCCAGGTGTGCTAGGCATGACATCACCTTACCGGGTCATATAAAGACCAATGTTATAACTCTTGGAAATATGTTCCAACCATCATACCCGACCGAGATTCAGATCCGATTGGTATCAAGATACCTCAGACTCATGATGCCTGAGAAGAAAAGGTGCAACACAAATTGACGAGATGACATTGTAAGATTCTCGGGAAATGACTATGGAAGCGGGTTCCGAGACAAGGGTTCATCATCATTAAACCAAGGAGAGGATGAGGAGGTGGCTGATGGACTCAGGGACAATTCATCAAGAATTCCAACAAGATGGATTCCCACAACTATGTGAACAAGGAGATAACATTGGTTAGATCAAAAGATATAATGATGTATGCTCGAGGAAACCATACACAATTAAACAGTGGTTGAAAAGGTGCACCCAAAATATGGGCCTATGTAACATGATCAATGTTTAGAATGGTGATCCGATAACCAATGGTCTAAGAATGAAATGTCGCCCATTAACTTCAAAGCAATTGGGTCGCTAGAAGTTTTAAAATCACACATCCAAGTTCAATTGTCGGTTTTTCGGTTGGAAACAACACGGGGACCAAGAAGGAATGGTGATGGTGAGAAGTATCACTAGTATCAAAATTTATCAAGAGATGGTAAAATTCCCACGACATTCTTGACATAAAAGGTGGTAATACTCAAAGGTAGAACACAACATAAGCTGGATAGCAAGGAACTCAAAGTACAACACAAAACATGAACAAGTTTGTGTCAGAGGGAAGGCAATAATGTTGTCGATGATAACACAAATCATCGAGGGGCAAGGAAGGTATTTGTCATCATGAGTTCGATTGATATCCTGGAAGAGCTCAGAACGTTCATGATGATCACGACACATTTGGCGAGAAGTTTCATGAAGATGTAATCGATCGGCGATGACATCAAGTCAAAGGAATGATGAAGCGAAATGTTCTTGGGACCATGAGTATGACACAAACTCTAATTCAAGCTTGTCGTTCAAGGTGGAACGATAAGACGAGGAAATCGGCGTAAGCTTAGCTCATCATCAAAAGTTGTGCTCCGGAATTAAGGACCCGGTAGCACAGTTAAAATTAGCACGATAATGATGTAGCCAATCAGGCTAGGAATGACTTGAAGGATTATTAAACTCATAAGCCATGAAAATTACTTAGAGTTATCGAATCGACATGTTGAATCGATTCACTTATCGGTGTTCTCAAGTGACTAGTAACTCATAACCCGGGGGGCACTAGAATCGCGAGAATAATAGTTGATGAAGAACTCATAAGAAGTTATGTAGTTCCGTGATATTCTCGAGATTCCTGAGGGTATACTCGAAGGTAGAGCAGAATAGAGGTTGGATAGATATACTGACCTGCAGAAGACAAGTACTTCAACTTGTCCGAGAAATGGGATCAAAGAAGAATAATGTGGTCGGAACCATAGCGGCAGGGGATCCAATTTAATGACACCGAAAGAATTTACCCAAATGATTAAATATTTTGCAAGAAGCTTCCATGATAAGTTCCACATCGGGTCCATGGGCATGAACACAGAGTTCAAGGTCGACTCCCACATCTCCAATGCATACCCTTCCATTCACTTCTCACTTTCGAAGAAGTTATAGTGTTGAAATTTTATCTGGCAAAATACCAGAAGAGTATGACTCGCGAAAACTGTCGAGTTCACACATATTAAGGAAGGCTTAGGTTCAACCTATCGGGCATCTTAGGAACATATACCACAAAACTTTTAGGAGTAATTAACCAAGCTCGATAGTAGAGCATGGTTGTCAAGGCAGAGGATACAATTTACCAAAGGCATTATGTATTAGGGAAGGAACTCGCAAGATTTTAATGTGAATGATACCAACGGATAACAGCCCAGCAATGGGTCTGGCGGTCCACAACGGAGCTGACGTGAGTATCGGTACTCAATCAGAGGAACAAAGAATGTAGAGGCATCAGATTATTGAAACATCTGAATACTTTGATGTTTTAGAATCAAAGAAATTATGAATTCCAGATCGGTGTATCAGAATTAGATGCTCTGATCAGATATGAGTAAGTTGAATAGACATGGAGGCACAATCGATTGTAACTTGATTGGCCGAAAACCAGATCATGTCCAAGGTGATGTCTAAAATGGAAAGATAAATTTTAGGATCTGATTGAGGATTACGAGCATTCACAACATATCGAATCAAGGGACTCGAAATGATAATGACAAGGGATACTATGATTATTGCTAGTCATATGGAACGCAACCATAATGCAAGCAGACAAGTATTTGCAGAGCAATGGCGGGCAGTGAATTACCGAAAGATCAGATAATATTTCAATGTATCTTGTGATTCATATGAACAACGGGGGAAGAACGGATACTCGGTAAGTGCGAGGAATTATCCGTAGGGGGTATTCATGAGGCAAGAATTGCGAGACAGTAAGCTCAAAGGATTTTCGGAACAACGAAGAGCAGCTCGGAGCATCTTGTAATAACAAGATCAATGGGATTGAATATAAGAATGGCAAGTGTATGTATTTATCTATACAGATATAACAGTTGTAGGGAATTTGCAAAGGCGGTGGGCACAAGCGTCTCGGGAAACATCGAACAACATCTTCAGAACCTTCTGGTGCAGTAGGCGATTATCTGTAATAAGGGGCTCTCCGGGTGGATGTGATCACGAGATCCTAATGTTAGAGTTAGTAAATTCATTTTAACCCGAGTAGAAGAGAGTTCAGAGTCCTGGAGTAAAGGTCGAGGAGTAAAAGATCCTAATACCACCCAATGGCGACGTGGGCCCGTAAGACACACAACCATGTTAGTAAAAAGTTTTGCAATGTCTAGACTCGACTTCGGCCAAGGAGTGTGGAAGGGGGATTCCTACAGGCAGTCGGCTCTGATACCAACTTGTGACGCCCTCGATTCAATCGTACACTAATCATACACGCAAATGTGTACAATCAAGATCAAGGACTCACGGGAAGATATCACAACACAACTCTAGACACAAATTAAAATAATACAAGCTTTATATTACAAGCCATGGGCCTCGAGGCCTCGAATACATAAGCTCGAAAACACAAGAGTCAGCGGAAGCAACAATATCTGAGTACAGACATAAGTTAGACAAGTTTGCCTTAAGAAGGCTAGCACAAACTGGGATACAGATCGAAAGAGGCGCAGGCCTCCTGCCTGGGATCCTCCTAAACAACTCCTGGTCATCGTCAGCGGGCTGCACGTAGTAGTAGGCACCTCCGATGTAGTAGGAGTCGTCGTCGACGGTGGCGTCTGGCTCCTGGGCTCCAGCATCTGGTTGCGACAACCAGGTAGAAGGGAAAAGGGGGAAAGAGGGAGAAAAGCAACCGTGAGTACTCATCCAAAGTACTCGCAAGCAAGGATCTACACTACATATGCATGGGTATATGTGTAAAGAGGCAATATCGGTGGACTGAACTGCAGAATGCCAGAATAAGAGGGGGATAGCTAATCCTACCGAAGACTACGCTTCTGGCAGCCTCCATCTTGCAGCATGTAGAAGAGAGTAGATGGTAAGTTCACCAAGTAGCATCGCATAGCATATTCCTACCCGGCGATCCCCTCCTCGTCACCCTGTTAGAGAGCGATCACCGGGTTGTATCTGGCACTTGGAAGGGTGTGTTTTATTACGTATTCGGTTCTAGTTGTCATAAGGTCAAGGTACAACTCCGGATCGTCCTTTTACCAATGGACACGGCTATTCGAATAGATAAACTTCCCTGCAGGGGTGCACCACATTTCCCAACACGCTCAATCCCATTTGGCCGGACACACTTTCCTGGGTCATGCCCGGCCTCGGAAGATCAACACGTCACAGCCCCACCTAAGCTAAACGGAGAGGTCGGCATGCCGGTCTATATCCTATGCGCGTAGGGGTCTGGGCCCATCGCCCATTGCACACCTGCACGTTGTGTACGCGGCCGGAAGCAGACCTAGCCCCCATAATACAAGCGCGAGCTTACGGTCCAATGCGGCGTGCGCCGCTCAGTCGCTGACATCAAAAAGAGCTTCGGCTGATACCACGACGCCGAGTGCCCATAACTGTTCCCGCGTAGTTGGTTAGTGCGTATAGGCCAGTGGCTAGACTCAGATCAAATACCAAGATCTCGTTAAGCGTGTTAAGTATCCGCGAACGCCGACCAGGGCCGGGCCCACCTCTCTCCTAGGTGGTCTCAACCTGCCCTGTCGCTCCGCCACAAAGTAACAGTCGGGGGCCGTCGGGAACCCAGGCCCACCTCTACCAGGATGGAGCCACCTGCCCCTTCAGCCCCCATCTCCGAACAGTATCATAAGTAATGTAACAGTATAAAGTATATAGCATATGCCCGTGATCACCTCCCGAGTGATCACGGCCCAGTAGTATAGCATGGCAGACGGACAAGAGTGTAGGGCCACTGATGGAACACTAGCATCCTATACTAAGCAGTAGGATAGCAGGTAAGGGTAACAATGGTAGCAATAATGACAGGCTATGCATCAGAATAGGATTAACCGAAAGCAGTAACATGCTACACTATTCTAGTGCAAGCAGTATAGGGAAGAACAGGCGATATCTGGTGATCAAGGGGGGGCTTGCCTGGTTGCTCCGGCAAGAAGGAGGGGTTGTCAACAGCGTAGTCGAACGGGGCACCAGCAGCGGCGTCAGTCTTGTAGTCTATCGGAGAGAAGAGGGGGAAGAAACAATGAATACAATGCAAACAGATGCATGACAAATCAAATAGCGGTGTTAGGTGTGCCCTAACGCGGTAAGAGGTGATACCGGCGAAGGAGGGAAACATCCGGGGAAGTATCCCCGGTGTTTCGCGTTTTCGGAGAGATGTACCAGAGGGGGAAAGTTGCATGTTCGATATGCTAGGGGTGTGTGGCGGACGAACGGGCTGCGTATCCAGATTCGTCTCGTCGTTCTGAGCAACTTTCATGTAGAAAGTATTTTCATCTGAGCTACGGTTTATTTTATATGATTTTCTAAAGTTTTAAATCATTTTTAGAATTTATTTAATTAATTTAATTCAACAATATCCAGAACAGTGCATGTTGATGTTAGCATGACATCAGCATGACGTCAGTAGTCAACAGGGGTGTTGACTGGTCAAACTGACGTGTGGGTCCAGTGGGACCCACCTGTCATACACTGTTTGGGCTAATCAGGGTTTAGGTTAATTAGTTAGGCTTAATTAGTTAACTAAAATGATTTGGTTAATCTAATCAGGATTAATTACGTTAACTCTTTAATTAATTAATTAATTAATATTTACTTATCTTTTAATTATTATTTACTTATTTTTTTAATTCTTAATTCTTTTCATTCTTTTTTTTTTAATAAACGTTCTGGGCTAGGCTCCACATGTCTGTGGCCCAGGGCCTTAACGGGCACAAGGGAAGCGGGCGCTGGGCGCTGCGGTTACGGGCGATGCTGGGCGTCGGGCACCAGCCCGGCAGGGCGCTCGCCCAGGCCATCCGCGGCGCAGTGGGGTGCCGGCGGGTGTGGCTGCGGCTGCCGGAGCAGTAGCAGCAAGGGAGCGGCGCGAAAAGGAGAGGCCCGGCGAGGGGGGACGGTATGCGGCACAGCATAGGCGAGCGAGGTCAGGGCGGGGTCGGACGCGACGAGTGGCCAGCGTGGGCAAAGCAGGCTCGATGGCGGAGGCGGCGCACGGGGAAGGGGAGAGCGAGCTGCAGCGGTGGTCGGCGCAGAGGCAGAGCATCGACCGCGTGGCGAAGCGTGAGGCGGACGGCGACGGTGGCGCCAGGGGGTGGAGGCAGCAGAGGAGGCTGCGGCGGCGCGGGCCACGGCAGGCGCGAGCACTCCGGGAGGAGTGGCACGGCGGGTGCGGCTCGGCGTAGCTGCGGGAGCGCGCGACGTGCGGTGACCGCGGGCATGGTGACGTGGTGGCCGAGGCACGCGAGCGAGCAGGGCAGCGTGCGGCGAGGTAGGCGGTTGCCGGAGCCCACGACGAAGCGCGGGACCGAACGCGTCGGCGCGCGGCGGACGACAAGGGCGACAGAGAACAAGGGGAGAGGAGGCCGGTGGCCTCACCAGCATTGCAGGTGATCGGGCGGCGAGGCTCGAGGGCGACCCGTGGGGAGTATGACGGGGACGACGCGCGGCGGTCGAGGCGGAGGAGCTCCAGTCGACGGCAGTGGTTGGCGTCGGGTGGCGATCCAGCGACGAGGGGCGAGGGGCGGTGAGCGACGAGGCCGATCCCCCCAATCCCGATCTGGATCGAGAGGGGGAAGAGGGAGAGGCGATGTGGGGAGAGTGGGGTGTCGGTGGATAAGGTTGGGGTAGTGGGGGGTTTAAGGGAGGCGGGGTGGGCCTGCCCGGCTGGGCCGGTTGGGCTGGCCGGCTAGGCCGTTTGGCCAAGTTGACCAGGGGGAATCCTTCTCTTTTATTTTTGTTTTCTGTTTTGATTCCTTTTCTTTTATTTATTTTTCCTTTGCTATTTTCTTTTATTTCCTATATACTTTAGTTTAAGTATAAATTACCAAAGTTGTATCTAATTTAGTATATCACTAAAACATTAATTTGCTATCCAAACTAAAATAGTTTTGTAGTTATTTAACACTTAAAGCATTTAAATAATAGTTTTTACTACTGTTTTATTACCATTTGAATATTTAAACATTTTTATAAAAGTGTGGTTTCTCCACCATAATTACTTATGCATTATTTGGCTCACTCCAAACATTTTAGTTTTAATATTGGAAAACCTTTATTGTTTGCGAGATTTTGAACTTGAATTCGAATCGATTTCGAACTAGCGCGAGATTAGCAACTGTAATTGTGGTGATGTGGCATCATTAACGTGGGATTACTGTAGCTAATTATCTGGTCGTCGCATCTGCAAAACTCAGTTAAGGTTCCTAAAGCAATCATCAAAAGAAGTTCCATAAACGGAGAAATCATCCATGAAAACCTCAACAATCTTTTCACAAAAGTCAGAGAATATAGCAGTCATACATCTTTGAAAGGTAGCAGGTGCATTGCATAAACCAAAAGGCATACGTCTATAAGCAAAGGTACCGAAAGGGCAAGTAAAAGTGGTCTTTTCTTGATCCTCTTTTGACACAGGTATTTGAGAGAACCAGAATAACCATCTAGAAAGCGAAAATGTGTATGTTTGGATAACCTTTCTAGCATTTGATCAATAAAAGGTAAAGGTTAATGATCCTTTTTAGTAGCTTTATTCAATTTGCGGAAATCAATTACCATTCCATAACCTGTAACAATTCTTTGTGGGATCAATTCATCTTTATCATTAGGAACAACAATAATACCTCCCTTCTTAGGGACACAATGGATAGGACTTACCCACTGAATATCAGCAACGGGATAAATTATACCTGCCTCCAGAAGCTTTAGTATTTCTTTTCTTACCACTTCTTTCATCTTAGGATTTAACCGTCGTTGGTGATCAACAACCGGTTTAGCGTCTTTCTCCAATTTTATTTTGTGTTGGCATAGAGTGGGACTAATGCCCTTAAGATCATCAAGAGTATATCCAATAGCAGCACCGTGCTTCTTCAGAGTTTTCAATAATTTCTCTTCTTCCTGCTCTGAAAGGTTAGCACTAATAATAATAGGCTATATCTTCTTTTCATCAAGATAAGCATATTTAAGAGTATTAGGTAATGGTTTAAGCTCAAACACGGGATTGCCCTTGGGTGAAGGAGGATCCCCTAGTATTTCAACAGGCAAGTTGTGTTTCAAAATAGGTCCCTGTTTAAAGAATACTTCATCTATTTCCCTTCTTTCATTCATAAACATATCATTCTCATGGTCTAGCAAATATTGTTCTAAAGGATCATTAGGAGGCACAGCAATAGAAGCAAGACCAATAATTTCATCTTTACTAGGCAATTCTTTATCATGGGGTTGTCTACGAAATTTAGCAAAATTAAACTCATGGGACATATCCCCCAAACCAATAGTAACAACATCCTTTTTGCAGTCAATCCTAGCATTAACAATATTCAAGAAGGGTCTACCAAATATAATGGGACAAAATTATCTTGTGGGGAACCAAGAACAAGAAAATCAGAAGGATATTTAACTTTCCCACACAAGACTTCAACATCTCTAACAATCCCAACTGGTGAAATAGTATCTCCATTGGCAACCTTAATTGTAACATCAATTTCCTCTATCTCAGCAGGTGCAATATCATGCATAATTTCTTTGTATAAGGAATGAGGTATTGCACTTGCACTAGCACCCATATCACACAAGCCATGATAACAATGATCTCCTATTTTAATAGAAATAACAGGCATGCCTACAACAGGTCTATGTTTATTTTTAGTATCAGGTCTAGCAATTCTAGCAGCTTCGTCACAGAAGTAAATAACATGCCCATCAATATTATCCGCCAAGAGATCTTTAACCATAGCAACACTAGGTTCAACTTTAATTTGGTCAGGGGGTGTAGGTGTTCTAGTGTTACTCTTATGAACCACAGTTGAAGCTTTAGCATGATCCTTTATTCTAACAGGGAAAGGTGGTTTCTCAATATAAGCGGTAGCAACAATAGGATCAACATTATAAGTGATAGTCTTTTTTTTCAACTTTGATAGGTGCAACTACTTTTACTTCAATGGGAGGATTATATTTAAACCACTTCTCCTTAGGGAGATCAACATGAGTAGCAAAAGATTCACAGAAAGAAGCTACTATCTCAGAGTCAAGTCCATATTTAGTGCTAAATTCACGGAAAACATCGGTATCCATAAAAGATTTAACACAATCAAACTTAGGTGTTATACCTGACTCCTTACCTTCGTCGAGGTCCCAATCTTCAGAGTTGTGTTTAATTCTTTCCAATAAATCCCATTTGAATTCAATAGTCGTCATCATAAAAGAGCCAGTACAAGAAGTATCGAGCATGGGGCGATCATTGAGAGAAAGCCGAGCATAAAATTTTTGAATAATAATTTCTCTTGAGAGCTCATGGTTGGGGCATGAATGTAACATTGACTTAAGCCTCCCCCAAGCTTGAGCGATGCTTTCTCCTTCGTGAGGCCAAAATATATATATATAATTACGATCACGATGAACAAGATGCTTAAGGATAAAACTTCTGATGAAATTCCAATTTCAATCGGTTGTAGTTCCATGATCCCATATCATCACATAGCCTAAACCATGTCAATGCCTTTCCCTTCAAAGATAAAGGGAAGACCTTCTTCTTGATAAAATCCTCGGGCATACCTGCAAGCTTAAATAATCCACAAACTTCATCCACATAGATTAGGTGCAAATCGGGATGCAATGTTCCATCTCCTGTAAAAGGATTAGCTAGCAGTTTCTCTATCATACCCGAAGGAATTTCAAAGTAAACATTTTCAGTAGGTTCAGTAGGTTGAGGAGCAACTCTTTGCTCTACTGTTCGGGGTAAAGATACCCCGAACAAGCCCCTCAAAGGATTATGTTCCATAGTAACAAGTGACAGTAAATTTCAGCACACTATATAAATTTTTCCTTACCAAATTCCACCTACCAAAGGCGCTTAACTCCCCGGCAATGGCGCCAGAAAAGAGTCTTGATGACCCACAAGTATAGGGGATCTATCGCAGTCCTTTCGATAAGTAAGAGCGTCGAACCCAACGAGGAGCGGAAGGAAATGACAAGCGATTTTTAGTAAGGTATTCTTACAAGCACTGAAATTATTGGTAACAGATAGTTTTGTGATAATGTAATTTGTAACTGATAACAAGTAATGAAAGTAAATAAGGTGCAGCAAGATGGCCCAATCCTCTTTTGTAGCAAAGGACAAGCCTGGACAAACTCTTCTATGAAGGAAAGCGCTCCCAAGGAAACATGGGAATTATCGTCAAGCTAGTTTTCATCACGCTCATATGATTCGCGTTCGTTACTTTGATAATTTGGTATGTGGGTGAACCGGTGCTTGGGTGCTGCCCTTCCTTGGACAAGCATCCCACTTATGATTAACCCCTATTGAAAGCATCCGCAACTACAAAAGAAGTATTAAGGTAAACCTAACCATAGCATGAAACATATGGATCCAAATCAGCCCCTTACGAAGCAACGCATAAACTAGGGTTTAAGCTTCTGTCACTCTAGCAGCCCATCATCTACTTATTACTTCCCAATGCCTTCCTCTAGGCCCAAATAATGGTGAAGTGTCATGTAGTCGACGTTCACATAACACCACTAGAGGAAAGACAACATACATCCCATCAAAATATTGAACGAATACCAAATTTACATGACTACTTGTAGCAAGACTTCTCCCATGTCCTCAGGAACAAACATAACTACTCACAAATCATATTCATGTTCATAATCAGAGGGGTATTAATATGCATAAGGGTTCTGAACATATGATCTTCCACCGAATAAACCAACTAGCATCAACTACAAGGAGTAATCAACACTACTAGCAACCCACAGGTACCAATCTGAGGTTTTGGGACAAAGATTGGATACAAGAGATGAACTAGGGTTTTAGAGGAGATGGTGCTGGTGAAGATGTTGATGGAGATTGGCCCCCTCCCGACGAGAGGATCGATGGTGATGACGATGGTGATGATTTCCCCCTCCCGGAGGGATGTTTCCCTGGCCGAACAGCTCCGCCGGAGCCCTAGATTGGTTCCGCCAAGGTTCCGCCTTATGGCGGCGGTGTTTCGTCCCGAAAGTTTCCTTCTGATTTTTTCCATAGTGAAAGACTTCATATAGCATAAGATGGGCGCCGGAGGCCTGCCAGGGGGCCCACGAGACAGGGGGGCGTGCCCAGGGGAGTAGGGCGCGCCCCCCACCCTCGTGGTCAGGGTGTGGGCCCCTCTGGTTGATTCTTTCTCCAGTATTTTTAATATATTCCAAAACGTGCCTCCGTGAAGTTTCAGGACTTTTGGAGTTGTGCAGAATAGGTCTCTAATATTTGCTCCTTTTCCAGCCCAGAATTCCAGCTGCCGGCATTCTCCCTCTTCATGTAAACCTTGTAAAATAAGAGAAAATAGGCATAAGTATTGTGACATAATGTGTAATAACAGCCCATACTACAATAAATATCGATATAAAAGCATGATGCAAAATGGACGTATCAGTGGGTGGGAGAAAAAATTCCCTGCTATCAGCCCCTAGTCCTGGCTGGGCATAGTTCGGACATTGCTCCTCTGTAATGACAAGGGATCGCATTAAGTCCAGAGCCTCACTTAAAGGCGAGGTTTGTTCGGAGAGAGGAAAATCCACGAAGTATGGCGAGGGGGATACTCCCCAGCCGGACTCACACGGTGCTGACTCCGAGGGTTCGGAGCCAGTGCCCGGAGAGGGGTCTGGCTTCGTGATGGTTGCCAGCGACGCCACTTCAATTGCCTCTCCCATACTGGGTTTGGTGGCCGCAGACAGTCCAGTGGGCTCGTGAAGTCCATCTTCAGACATGGCGACGCACTCCGGATCAAAGGCCAGAGCGGGAGTTGGAGTCGCGAATCCTTGGAAGATCAAGTCTCCCCGGACGTCAGCGACATAGTCCAGGTTTCCAAAACTAATCCGGTGACCTGGGGCGTAGCTGTCGATCTTCTCTAGATGGCCAAGCGAGTTGGACCGCAGTGTGAAGCCGCCGAACACGAAGATCTGGCCGGGGAGAAAAACTTCCCCCTAGGCAGCGTTGTTGTAGATGATTGACGGAGCCATCGAACCTCTTGAAGACGACGCAGCGGAACTCTCAATGAAAGCACCAATGTCGGTGTCAAAACCTGCGGATCTCGGGTAGGGGGTCCCGAACTGTGCGTCTAAGGTCGATGGTAACAGGAGACAGGGGACACGATGTTTACCCAGGTTCGGGCCCTCTCTATGGAGGTAATACCCAACATCCTGCTTGATTGATCTTGATGAATATGAGTATTACAAGAGTTGATCTACCATGAGATCGTAATGGCTAAAACCCTAGAAGTCTAGCATGTATGATTATGATTGTCCCTATGGACTAAACCATCCGGTTTATATAGACACCGGAGGGGACTAGGGTTGTACAAAGTCGGTTTACAGAGAAAGGAATCTTCATATCCGAATGCCAAGCTTGCCATCCACGCCAAGGAGAGTCCCACCCGGACACGGGTGAGAGTCTTCGGTTTTGTATCTTCACAGCCCATCAGTCCGGCCCATGTCCAACAGGTCGGACGCCCGAGGACCCCTTAGTCCAGGACTCCCTCAATAACTATGCGCTTTTCTATCAATTGCTCGGCAGTAATTTGTTCACCCACCGTAATATATGCTATCATGAGAGAAGCCACTAGTGAAACCTATGGCCCCCGGGTCTACTTTACATCATATAAGTTTCCGATCTATAATTCTAGTTTACTATTTATTTTGCAATCTTTATTTTCCAATCTATACAACAAAAATACCAAAAATATTTATCTTATTATCTTTATCAGGTCTCACTTTTGCAAGTGGCCGTGAAGGGATTGACAACCCCTTTATCACATTGGTTGCAAGGTTCTTGATTGTTTGTGCAGGTACTAGGTGACTCGCGTGTAGTCTCCTACTGGATTGATACCTTGGTTCTCAAAAACTGAGGGAAATACTTACGCTACTTTGCTGCATCACCCTTTCCTCTTCAAGGGAAAACCAACGCATGCTCAAGAGGTAGCAAGAAGGATTTCTGGCGCCGTTGCCGGGGAGATCTACGCTCAAGTCAAGACATACCAAGTACCCATCACAAACTCTTATCCCTCGCATTACATTATTTGCCGTTCGCCTCTCGTTTCCTCTCCCCCACTTCACCTTTGCCGTTTTATTCACCCTTTTTCGTTCGCCTCTTTTCGCTTGCCTCTTGTGTGTCCGTGTGTTAGATCGTTTTTTCGCCGTCATGGCTAGCCCTTTCTCCCTTCCTTTATCTCCCGATTTTGAAGTTCTTCACTTCAAACAAAGACAAGGAGAAAACTTAAAAGATGCTTGGTATAGGATGATAGAATCCTATCGTAGTTGCACTATAGAGGGAGATTTCAAGATTTTACTTAGCAATTTTTATGTTGGGCTAACCATATCCCATAGACAACTCCTTGATTTTGCCGCTAAAGGGAATTTTATTGAAATTGATCCAAGTATTGCTTATGAGATTATAGAGGGAATAGTAGGAGTACTTCCCCCACAAAAGGGACTACACCTTACTCAAGAAGGAACCCAAGTCTTAGAGAAATTATGGGAATTGCAAAAATCTATTGAACCTCTTAAAAATGTTGGCGGGAACCTTCACCGCATGAATACGTTGATCATACTTTACAATAAGCGGTTGGATGCTCTAGATCTAAAAATCTCCGAGCATGAAGGGAAATGTAAGGAACCTCTCGGAACCGAGCATAACTCCATTAAAAGATAAATACCAAATATGGCAATACCTAGATCTATTCTTGTTTTATGCCTAGTTAGGGGCGTTAAACGATAGCGCTTGTTGGGAGGCAACCCAATTTTATTTTTGTTACTTGCTTTTTGTTCCTGTTTACTAATAAATAATTCATCTAGCTTCTGTTTAGATGTTGTTTTATGTTTTAATTAGTGTTTGTGCCAAGTAGAACCTTTGGGAATACTTGGGTGAAGTCTTTGCGATCTTGCTGTAAAAAACAGAAACTTTTGCGCTCACGAGATTAGATGCCATTTTTTACTGGAGAGTGATATTAGGTTGATTCTTTTTGAAGATGATTAATAGACAAATTTCTCACCTCCACCAATTTATTTAAGAATTTTTGGAGTTACAGAAGTATACGTTTGCTACAGATTGCTACAGACTGTTCTGTTTTTGACCGATTCTGTTTTTCGTGTGTTGTTTGCTTATTTTGATGAATCTATGGCTAGTATCGGGGGGTATGAACCATAGAGAAGTTGGAATACAGTATGTTTAACACCAATATAAATAAAGAATGAGTTCATTACAGTACCTTAAAGTGGTGATTTGTTTTCTGATACTAACAGAGCTCATGAGATTTTCTGCTTAAGTTTTGTGTTGTGAAGTTTTCAAGTTTTTAGGTAAAGATTTGATGGATTTTGGAATAAAGAGTGGCAAGAGCCTAAGCTTGGGGATGACCAAGGCACCCCAAGGTAAAATTCAAGGACAACCAAAAGCCTAAGCTTGGGGATGCCCCGGAAGGCATCCCCTCTTTCGTCTTCGTCTATCGGTAACTTACTTGAGGCTATATTTTTATTCACCACATGAAATGTGTTTTGCTTGGAGTGTCTAGTATGATTTGAGTCTTTGCTTTTAGTTTACCACAATCATCCTTGCTGTACACACCTTTTGTGAGAGACACACATGAATCGGAATTTATTAGAATACTCTATGTGCTTCACTTATATCTTTTGAGCTAGATAATTTTGCTCTAGTGCTTCACTTATATCTTTTTAGAGCACGGTGGTAGTTTTATTTTACAGAAATTATTGATCTCTCATGCTTCACTTATATTATTTCGAGAGTCTTTTAGAACAGCATGGTAATTTTGTTTGGCTATAAAATTAGTCCTAATATGATATGCATCCAAGATGGGTATAATAAAAACTTTCATATAGAGTGCATTAAATACTATGAGAAGTTTGATACTTGATAATTGTTTTGATATATAAAGATGGTAATATTAGAGTCGTGCTAGTTGAGTAATTGTGAAATTAAGAAATACTTGTGTTGAGGTTTGCAAGTCCTGTAGCATGCACGTATGGTAACCGTTGTGTGACAAATTTGAAGCATGAGGTGTTCTTTGATTGCCTTCCTTATGAGTGGCGGTCGGGGACGAGCGATGGTCTTTTCCTACCAATCTATCCCCCTAGGAGCATGCACGTAGTGCTTGGTTTTGATGACTTGTAGATTTTTGCAATAAGTATGTGAGTTCTTTATGACTAATGTTGAGTCTATGGATTATACGCACTCTCACCCTTCCATCATTGCTAGCCTCTTCGGTACCGTGCATTGCCCTTTCTCACCTCGAGAGTTGGTGCAAACTTCGCCGGTGCATCCAAACCCCGTGATATGATACGCTCTATCACACATAAGCCTCCTTATATCTTCCTCAAAACAGCCACCATACCTACCTATTATGGCATTTCCATAGCCATTCCGAGATATATTGCCATGCAACTTTCCACCGTTCCTTTTATTATGACACGCTCCATCATTGTCATATTGCTTTGCATGATCATGTAGTTGACATCGTATTTGTGGCAAAGCCACCTTCATAATTCTTTCATACATGTCACTCTTGATTCATTGCACATCCCGGTACACCACCGGAGGCATTCACATAGAGTCATATTTTGTTCTAAGTATCGAGTTGTAATTCTTGAGTGGTAAGTAAATAAAAGTGTAATGATCTTCATTATTAGAGCATTGTCCCATGTGAGCAAAGGATGATGGAGACTATGATTCCCCCACAAGTCGGGATGAGACTCCGGATGAAAATAAAATAAAAAAAGAGGCCATAAAAAAAGAGAAGGCCCGAACAAAAAATGAGAGAAAAAGAGAGAAGGGGCAATGTTACTATCCTTTTTCCACACTTGTGCTTCAAAGTAGCACCATGATCTTCATGATAGAGAGTCTCTTATTTTGTCACTTTCATATACTAGTGGGAAATTTTCATTATAGAACTTGGCTTGTATATTGCAATGATGGGCTTCCTCAAAATGCCCTAGGTCTTCGTGAGCAAGCAAGTTGGATGCACACCCACTTAGTTTCTTTTGTTGAGCTTTCATATATTTATAGCTCTAGTGCATCCGTTGCATGGCAATCCCAACTCCTCGCATTGACATCAATTGATGGGCATCTCCATAGCCCGTTGATTAGCCGCGTCGATGTGAGACTTTCTCCCTTTTTGTCTTCTCCACACAATCTCCATCATCATATTCTATTCCACCTATAGTGCTATGTCCATGGCTCACGCTCATATATTGCGTGAAAGTTGAAAAAGTTTGAAAATGCTAAGTATGAAACAATTGCTTGGCTTGTCATCGGGGTTGTGCATGATGGCAGCATTTTGTGTGATGAAAATGAAGCATGGCCAAACTATATGATTTTGTAGGGATGAGCTTTCTTTGGCTATGTTATTTTGATAAGACATAATTGCTTGGTTAGCATGCTTGAAGTATTATTATTTTTATGTCAATATTAAACTTTTGTCTTGAATATTTTGGATCTAAACATTCATGCCACAATAAAGAGAATTACACTGAAAATTATAGCATTCCACATCAAAAATTCTGTTTTTATCATTTACCTACTCGAGGACGAGCAGGAATTAAGCTTGGGGATGCTGATACGTCTCCAACGTATCTATAATTTTTTATCGTTCCATGCTATTATATTATCTGTTTTGGATGTTTAATGAGCTTTAATATGCTCTTTTATATTATTTTTGGGACTAACCTATTAACCGGAGGCCCAGTGCCAGTTGTTGTTTTCTTGCCTATTTCAGTGTTTCGCAGAAAAGAATATCAAACGGAATCCAAACGGAACGAAACCTTCGCGAGGATCTTTCTTGGAACAAACGCAATCCAGGAGACTTGGAGTGGAAGTCAGAGACGCAACAAGGCGGCCACGAGGCAGGAGGGCGCGCCCAGGGGGGTAGGTGCGCCCCCACCCTCGTGGGCCCCTCGTAGCTCCACCGACCTACTTCTTTCGCCTATATATACTCTTATACCCTGAAAACATCCAGAGGAGCCACGAAACCACTTTTCCACCGCCGCAACCTTCTGTACCCGTGAGATCCCATCTTGGGGCCTTTTCCGGTGATCTGCCGGAGGGGGATTCGATCACGGAGGGCTTCTACATCAACACCATAGCCTCTCCGATGATGTGTGAGTAGTTTACCACAGACCTTCGGGTCCATAGTTATTAGCTAGATGGCTTATTCTCTCTCTTTGGTTCTCAATACAAAGTTCTCCTCGATGTTCTTGGAGATCTATTCGATGTAATACTCTTTTGCGGTGTGTTCGCCAAGATACGATGAATTGTGGGTTTATGAACTTGATTATCTATGAATATTATTTGGTTCTTCTCTGAATTCTTATATGCATGATTTGATATCTTTGCAAGTCTCTTCGAATTATCAGTTTAGTTTGGCCTACTAGATTGATCTTTCTTGCAATGGGAGAAGTGCTTAGCTTTGGGTTCAATCTTGCGGTGCTCGATCCCAGTGACAGAAAGGGAACCGACACATATTATATTGTTGCCATCGAGGATAAAAAGATGGGGTTTATATCATATTGCTTGAGTTTATCCCTCTACATCATGTCATCTTGCCTAATGCGTTACTCTGTTCTTATGAACTTAATACTCTAGATGCATGTTGGATAGTGATCGATGTGTGGAGTAATAGTAGTAGATGCAAAATCGTTTCGGTCTACTTGACACGGACGTGATGCCTATATTCATGATCATTGCCTTAGATATCATCATAACTATGCGCTTTTCTATCAATTGCTCGGCAGTAATTTGTTCACCCACCGTAATATATGTTATCATGAAAGAAGCCACTAGTGAAACCTATGGCCCCCAGGTCTACTTTACATCATATAAGTTTCCGATCTATAATTATAGTTTACTATTTATTTTGCAATCTTTATTTTCCAATCTATACAACAAAAATACCAAAAAAATTATCTTATTATCTTTATCAGATCTCACTTTTGCAAGTGGCCGTGAAGGGATTGACAACCCCTTTATTGCATTGGTTGCAAGGTTCTTGATTGTTTGTGCAGGTACTAGGTGACTCGCGTGCAGTCTCCTACAGGATTGATACCTTGGTTCTCAAAAACTGAGGGAAATACTTACGCTACTTTGCTGCATCACCCTTTCCTCTTCAAGGGAAAACCAACGCATACTCAAGAGGTAGAAAATACCTTGCTGCACTTTATTTATTTACGATCTATTATTTCAATCTACTACAATTTACCTCACGTCCGCTTGCCAATTTCTAGCGTTGTTACCCGAAAGGGATTGACAACCCCTTTAACACGTCGGGTTGCGAGGTGTTGTTATTTGTGTGCAGGTGTTGTTTACGTTGTGTTGCTTGGTTCTCCTACTGGTTCGATACCTTGGTTTCATAACTGAGGGAAATACTCTACCGTCGCTGTGTGATACGTCTTCAACGTATCTATAATTTTTGATTGTTCCATGCTATATTATATTCTGTTTTGGACATTATTGGGCTTTATTATACACTTTTATATTATTTTTGGGACTAACCTATTAACCGGAGGCCTAGCCCAGAATTGCTGTTTTTTGCCTATTTCAGAGTTTCGCAGAAAAAGAATATCAAACGGAGTCCAAACGGAATGAAACCTTCGGGAACGTGATTTTCGGAACGAACGTGATCCAGAGGACTTGGACCCTACGTCAAGACATCAACCAGGAAGGCACGAGGTAGGGGGCGCGCCTACCCCCCTGGCCGCGCCCTCCACCCTCGTGGGGCCCACGTTACTCCACTGACGTACTTCTTCCTCCTATATATACCTACGTACCCCCAAACTACCAGATACGGAGCCAAAAACCTAATTCCATCGCTGCAACCTTCTGTACCTGTGAGATCCCATCTTGGGCCTTTTCCGGAGCTCCGCCGGAGGGGGCATCGATCACGGAGGGCTTCTACATCAACACCATAGCCTCTCCGATGATGTGTGAGTAGTTTACCTCAGACCTTCGGGTCCATAGTTATTAGCTAGATGGCTTCTTCTCTCTTTTTGGATCTCAATACAATGTTCTCCCCCTCTCTTGTGGAGATCTATTCGATGTAATCTTCTTTTGCGGTGTGTTTGTTGAGACCGATGAATTGTGGGTTTATGATCAAGTTTATCTATGAACAATATTTGAATCTTCTCTGAATTCTTTTATGTATGATTTTTTATCTTTGCAAGTCTCTTCGAATTATCAGTTTGGTTTGGCCTACTAGATTGATCTTTCTTGCAATGGGAGAAGTGCTTAGCTTTGGGTTCAAACTTGTGGTGTCCTTTCCCAGTGACAGTAGGGGCAGCAAGGCACTTATTGTATTGTTGCCATCGAGGATAACAAGATGGGGTTTATATCATACTGCATGAGTTTATCCCTCTACATCTTGTCATCTTACTTAAAGTGTTACTCTGTTCTTTTGAACTTAATACTCTAGATGCATGCTGGATAGCGGTCGATGTGTGGAGTAATAGTAGTAGATGCAGGCAGGAGTCGGTCTACTTGTCTCGGACGTGATGCCTATATACATGATCATACCTAGATATTCTCATGACTATGCTCAATTCTGTCAATTGCTCAACAGTAATTTGTTCACCCACCATAATACTTATGCTCTCGAGAGAAGCCACTAGTGAAACCTATGGCCCCCGGGTCTATTTTCCATCATATTAATCTTCCAACACTTAGCTATTTTTATTACCTTTTATTTTACTTTGCATCTTTATTATAAAAATACCAAAAATATTATCTTATCAGATCTCACTTTCGTAAGTGACCGTGAAGGGATTGACAACCCCTTTATTGCGTTGGTTGCGAGGGTTTTATTTGTTTGTGCAGGTGCGAGGGACTCGTGCGTGGCCTCCTACTGGATTGATACCTTGGTTCTCAAAAACTAAGGGAAATACTTACGCTGCTTTACTGCATCACCCTTTCCTCTTCAAGGGAAAACCAACGCAGTGCTCAAGAGGTAGCAAGAAGGATTTCTGGCGCCGTTGCCGGGGAGTCTACGCAAAAGTCAACATACAAAGTACCCATCACAAACCCTTATCTCCCGCATTACATTATTTGCCATTTGCCTCTCGTTTTCCTCTCCCCCACTTCACCCTTGCCGTTTTATTCGCCCTCTCTTTTCCGTTCGCCTCTTTTTTGCGTGCTTCTTGTTTGCTCATGTGTTGGATGGCTTGCTTGTCACGATGGCTCTACCTAGATTTGGTGATCTTCACCTTAAAATGTTAGAAGAGATCGAAAGCAACGTTAGGAGTTTTATGGTCTTACAATTTGAGCATAATAATTTCTTTAGAAACGAACTTAAGGAACAAAAAAGCTTTATGGGTTATATGAATAAAGAGCTCGATGATATGTCTAAAGAATTTAATGGTTTGAGATCTCAGATTGCTCATCTTGAGAAGTTAATAGCTGAAGTTTTGGATAAACAGGCCACCTTAGTTAATAAGATGGCCGCTAAGCCGGATTTTTTTTGGGAAAATAAAGATGAAGATCTAAAAGTTATTGATGTGTCCCCTATTAAATCTTTGTTTTGCAATATGAATCTTGATAATGATGGGACTGAATATGATCCACCTTTACCTAGAAGGCGTTCCAAAAATTCGGAGTTTTTAGATCTTGATGCTAACATTGATAAGAGTGAGATTGAAGAAGTTAAAACTTTAGATCTCAATGAACCCACTATTTTGGATTTCAAGGAATTTAATTATGATAATTGCTCTTTGATAGACTGTATTTCCTTGTTGCAATCCGTGCTAAATTCTCCACATGCTTATAGTCAAAATAAAGCCTTTACCAAACATATCGTTGATGCTTTGATGCAATCTTATGAAGAAAAACTTGAGTTGGAAGTTTCCACCCCTAGAAAACTTTATGATGAGTGGGAACCTACTATTAAAATTAAAATTAAAAATCATGAATGCTATGCTTTGTGTGATTTGGGTGCTAGTGTTTCCACGATTCCAAAGACTTTCTGTGATTTGTTAGGTTTCCGTGATTTTGATGATTGTTTTTTAAACTTGCACCTTGCGGATTTCACCATTAAGAAACCTATGGGAAGAATTAATGATGTTCTTATTGTTGCAAATAGGAATTATGTGCCTGTAGATTTTATTGTCCTTGATATAGATTGCAATCCTTCATGTCCTATTATTCTTGGTAGACCTTTCCTTAGAACGACTGGTGCAATTATTGATATGAAGGAAGGGAATATTAGATTCCAATTTCCGTTAAGGAAAGGCATGGAACACTTCCCTAGAAAGAAAATAAAATTACCTTATGAATCTATTATGAGAGCCACTTATGGATTGCCTACCAAAGATGGCAATACCTAGATCTATCCTTGCTATTATGCCTAGCTTGGGGCGTTAAACGATAGCGCTTGTTGGGAGGCAACCCAATTTTATTTTTAGTTCTTTTTCTTTTTTCTTCTGTTTAGGAATAAATATTTGATCTAGCCTCTGGTTAGATGTGTTTTTATGTTTTAATTAGTGTTTGTGCCAAGTTTAACCTATAGGATCTTCTTGGATGATAGTTATTTGATCTTGCTGAAAATTCCAGAAACTTTCTGTTCACGAAAATAATTGTTAAAAATCACCAGAACGTGATATGATGTTGATTCCAATTTCATAAGATCAATAAACAAATTTTTTAGGTCTTCCTATTTTGTCTGAATTTTTAGAGTTGCAGAAGTTTGCGTTAGTTACAGATTACTACAGACTGTTCTGTTTTTGACAGATTCTGTTTTTCGTGTGTTGTTTGCTTATTTTGATGAATCTATGGCTAGTAAAATAGTTTATAAACCATAGAGAAGTTGGAATACAGTAGGTTTAACACCAATATAAATAAACAATGAGTTCATTACAGTACCTTGAAGTAGTGTTTTGTTTTCTTTCTCTAACGGAGCTCACGAGATTTTCTGCTGAGTTTTGTGTTGTGAAGTTTTCAAGTTTTGGGTAAAAGATTTGATGGATTATGGAACAAGAAGTGGCAAGAGCCTAAGGTTGGGGATGCCCATGGAACCCCAATATAATCTAAGGACACCAAAAAGCCAAAGCTTGGGGATGCCCCGGAAGGCATCCCCTCTTTCGTCTACTTCCATCGGTAACTTTACTTGGAGCTATATTTTTATTCACCACATGATATGTGTTTTGCTTGGAGCGTCTTGTATTATTTGAGTATTTATTTGTTAGTTTTCCACAATCATCCTTTCTGTACACACCATTTGAGACAGTCGCACTTGATTCGGAAATTGTTAGAATACTCTATGTGCTTCACTTATATCTTTTGAGCTATATAGTTTTTGCTCTAGTGCTTCACTTATATCTTTTAGAGCACGGCGGTAGATTCGTTTTATAGAAACTATTGATCTCTCATGCTTCACTTATTATTTTGAGAGTCTTAAAATAGCTCTATCACACATAAACCTCCTTATATCCTCCTCAAAACAACCACCATACCTACCTATTATTGCATTTCCATAGCCATTCCGAGATATATTGCCATGCAACTTTCCATCGTTTCGTTTATCATGACACGCTCCATCATTGTCATATTGCCTTGCATGATCATGTAGTTGACATTGTATTTGTGGCAAAGCCACCGTTCATAATTCTTTCATACATGTCGCTCTTGATTCATTGCATATCCCGGTACACCGCCGGAGGCATTCACATAGAGTCATATTTTGTTCTAAGTATTGAGTTGTAATTCATGAGTTGTAAGTAAATAAAAGTGTGATGATCATCATTATTAGAGCATTGTCCCAAGTGAGGAAAGGATGATGGAGACTATGATTCCCCCACAAGTCGTGATGAGACTCCGGACTAAAAAAAAGAGGCCATAAAAAAATAGAAAAGGCCCAAATAAAAAAATAAGAGAAAAAGAGAGAAGGGACAATGTTACTATCCTTTTACCACACTTGTGCTTCAAAGTAGCACCGTGATCTTCATGATAGAGAGTCTCTCATATTGTCACTTTCATATACTAGTGGGAAATTTCATTATAGAACTTGGCTTGTATATTCCAATGATGGGCTTCCTAAAAATGCCCGAGGTCTTTTGTAGCGGCCAGACCTCAAAAAGTCTGATCTCTGTGCATCAGTGTCATCCCTGGATCGGTAATGCTGACACGCACAGTACTTGAAGGATACTTATTACAACGAATGTCTCAAAAGAGAACTTATTACAATAAATATGGCTTAAGGCCATCTAATACGATAACAGCGGAAGGCTTGGAAGATAAAGTGAGTCCATCAACTCCAACGGCATCACTGAGTGAAAGACCACGACCTAAGGCTCCTTACTCATCATCTGAAAAGTCTGCAACATGATACGTTGCAGCCCGAAAACGGGTCAGCACATGGAATATGCTGGCAATGTAACACAAGAGAGTAATGAACGGAATAAAGCTATCACTACATGCATATATGGCTGGTGGAGGCTGTATGGTTAATATGTTTTGCGAAAAGCCAATTTTTCCCTACAACAAAGGAATAAATTTTATTTAACTATCATGGTGGTTGTTAAACATTGAGAAGGTTCACCCAACTCAATCCCAATTAAAAAGTAATTAATAACCCAATCAAAATTAATCTTGTAATAGAGTGATGAGATCCACATGATAATCCAAGAACTAGATACTCAAGACGTCCATAACCGGGGACACGGCTAACCATGATTAGTTTGTACACTCTGCAGAGGTTTGTGCACTTTTCCCCACAAGACTCGATCTCCTCCGTTTGATTTCTCGCACTACATGATGTTTGGGAAACGGATGACCGAGACACAGTCTTTCCGAAGAGGTCCCCTTAACCGATAGATAGGCCGGTACACCTACAATCCCCTACATCTGCTAGCCCATCATGGAAAGGTTTCCCACAACTTACTCAACTATGCCAGAGCCCATAATGGCATGTGGCTGCACACGGAAGTTTCTAGCATGAATAATCTTACAATCCCTTTGAGCCTAGGTGGCAGTCCATAGGAGAATCACACGGTACCCCGGGATTTCCAAAAATACAGGCAATCACTGGAATTCCCCAGGTGCCTCAATCCACCCAGATGTGTATTAAAGTTGCCACCTTAAGTTAACCATTAATTAACAATACTCACATCTGTCATGAATAACACTCAAACCCAATCCACGTCTACGAGCATAGCATAGCAGTATAAGCAACGTAGAAGTAACTCCCAAGGTTTGATAATAAACAGGTGGATAGGTACTACCTCATCTACTTCCCAAACCCACAATTTAAATCAGATCCTAACCATGCAATTGTTTGAGGATTGATCTAATGCAATAAAACTGGGTAGTAAAGAGGTATGATCAAAGTGTTACTTACCTTGCTGATGATCCGCGAAACCTAGAGACTCGTAGTAGCACGCTTCACACTCCGGGTACTCTATCGCAAACAAACAAGCATACAAATAAGCAATCAAGCAAGGGCACGGGTAAAACTCAAATAAGAGATCTAACCAGAAGGTTCAACTTAAGAACTCCGGTTTGCAAAAAGAATCAAATCAAACGAAGCAACAAAACTCAAACGGCGAAAGAAACAAGCTTCGTTTACTAATCTGGACTAAAGTCAAATTTTATAGTAGCAAAATCTTGTTTAAGTTGGTTAAACAGAAAGAGGGTTTCGAGACGAAACTCTAGGCGCTTGAATCGCCTGATTCCGATAAACGAGCGGAAAGTTAAACTAAAACGAAAATCATATCAGTAATCACGATCGAAAATAATCGCGGAAAATCCGAGAAAAAGAAAAACTGACGAACAGGCTAACGAACGAACGTTCGTTGTGTGCGGCTAAACGGTGAAAACTGTTCATTAAAACGAATGTACGAACGGGCGTTCGCTAAATAACTAAACCGAAAAAACCAAACCGATCTAATCTAAAAAAACGAATCTAGGTTTTCTAAAAAAAACCGAACGGTTGACCGAAAAAATAAAACGGCGACGAACGGCGGCGGCGGCTACCTCCGGCGGCGGTCCAGCGGCGGGGCGGCGGCAGGTCGGCGGCGGCGGCGGCGGCGTTGGCGGCGCGCGGCGGCGGCGGCGCGGGGCGGCGGCTACGGCTAGCGTTAGGGTTTGGGGCGCGGGCGCGGGGCGGGCTGGTGGCTGGGCCTTGGGGCGGCTCGGGCGGCGGCTTATAAAGCCCCCCCGGGCGGAGTCCCGCTCGGGTACGGCCCGGAGTCGGTTTCTCTTTTTTTTTTAAATAATTCCGACGTGCAGAAAAGAAAAAGAAGTACTAAACGGACTCCAAAAATCCCGAAATAAATTTTCTCCGTCCTCTAAAAATAGGCCGGACAAGGTGAACATTTATTTGGGCCTAAAATGCAATTTTGGAAAACGCATATTTTTCCTAATTCAAATAAAATAGCGATAAAACTCCGAATAAAAATCTTATTTGATTTTAACATTAAATCTCTGATATTTCTTTATTTTGAGGAAGTCATTTTATCCTCTCTCTTTTATTTTTATAAAAGAAATATTCAAGAGAAAATAATTAAAATCAAACGTTCCTCTTTTCAAAATTCGAGAAAAACTCGAATATGAAAATAATGAAATCTCCAACTCTCTCCGCGGGTCCTTGAGTTGCGTAGAATTTCTAGGATCAAACAAAAATGCAATAAAATATGATATGCAATGATGATCTAATGTATAACATCCTAAATTGAAAATTTGGGATGTTACAAACCTACCCCCCTTAAGATGAATCTCGCCCTCGAGATTCGGGTTGGCTAGAAAATAGGTGAGAGTGATCCTTCTGTAGGTCTTCCTCTCGTTCCCAGGTGGCTTCATCTTCAGTATGGTGACTCCGCTGAACTTTGCAGAACTTGATTACTTTGTTGCGTGTGACTCGGCTGGCAAACTCGAGAATTCTGACTGGCTTCTCCTCGTAGGTCAAATCGCTATCCAACTGTATCGCTTCCAGCGGCACTGTATCTCTCAGAGGAATATCAGCCATCTCTGCATGGCACTTCTTCAACTGAGAAACGTGGAACACATCGTGAACTCCGGACAATCCTTTGGGTAATTCCAACTTGTAAGCAACTTCTCCCATACGTTCCAAAACTTTGTATGGTCCCACAAAACATGGTGCTAATTTTCCCTTAACTCCAAAGCGCTTCACTCCTCGAAGTAGGATACACAAAGATACACTCTGTCTCCGACTTCGTAGACGGTCTCCTTGCGTTTAGAATCCGCATAACTCTTCTGCCTGGACTGGGCTACCTTGAGTCTATCGCGAATCAGCTTAACCTTCTCTTCAGACTCTTTAATCAAATCTGGTCCAAACAACTGTCGGTCTCCAACTTCGTAAACTGTCTCCTTGCGTTTTGAATCCTCATAACTCTTCTGCCTGGACTGGGCTACCTTAAGTCTATCGTGAATCAGCTTAACCTTCTCTTCAAACTCTTTAATCAAATCTGATCCAAACAACTATCGGTCTCCAACTTTGTCCCACAACAACGGTGTTCTGCACCTCCTTCCATACAATGCTTCGAAAGAGGCCATCTTCAAACTGGCTTGATAACTGTTGTTATATGAGAACTCTGCATACGGCAAATTATCGTCCCAACTAGATCCATAATCTAGTGCACAAGCTCTCCACATGTCCTCCAGAATCTGGTTGACTCTCTCAGTCTGTTCATCTGTTTGCGGGTGAAAAGTTGTACTGAACTCTAGCCTGGTTCCCAAAGTTTCATGCAATTGATTCCAAAACTTTGAAGTAAACTGGGTTCCTCTATCTAATACAATGGTCCATATCTTTGCCAAATTAGCACTGGTGTAAGTGGTCTTCACTGGGATGAAATGAGCTACTTTCGTCAAACGGCCGACTACAGCCCATATCGAGTCATAGCCTGAACAAGTCTTGGGCAATCCCGTCATAAAGTCCATGCCTAGCTTGTCCCACTTCCATTCGGGTATCGGCAATGGCTGTAACAATCTAGCTGGTTTCTGATGTTCTGCCTTCACTCTCTGACATACATCACAAACTGCTACATACTCCGCAGTATCCTTCTTCATTTCGGTCCACCAGAAACTATCCTTCAAATCCAGATACATCTTGGTATTTCCTGGGTGAATCGAATATGGCGAATCATGGGCCTCTTGCAGAATCAACTTCCTGATCTCCTGATCATTTGGCACATATACGCGGTCCTCATACCATAAGGTATCGTGCTCATCCTCACGAAATCCTTTAGCTTTTCCTTTGCTCATTCTTTCCTTTATCTCGGCAATCTCCTTGTCCGTCTTCTGAGCTTCTCTGATCTTATCCATCAAAGTAGACTGAATATCCAAAGCTGCTACATAACCTCTCTGAACTATCTCCAAACATAGCTCGCGAAGGTCTTCTGCCAACTCCTTGGGTAATTCTCCGGTCATGAGTGTATTGACATGACTTTTGCGGCTCAACGCATCGGCTACTACGTTAGCCTTTCTAGGATGATAATGTAATCTCATATCATAATCCTTAATGAGCTCCAACCATCTCCTCTGCCTGAGATTCAACTCCTTCTGTGTGAAGATATACTTCAAACTCTTGTGATCCGTGTATACCTCACAATGGTTTCGGATGAGAAAATGTCTCCATGTCTTCAACGCATGCACTACGGCTGCTAACTCCAAATCATGTGTAGCATAATTTAACTCATGGGGTTTCAGCTGTCGTGAGGCATATGAAACAACTCTTCCCTCCTGCATAAGTATGGCTCCAAGTCCTCGACGAGAAGCGTCGCAATACACTTCATAATCCTTGCGTTGATCTGGAAGAATCAACACTGGTGATGTAACCAAGCGTCTCTTCAACTCCTGAAAACTGGCCTCACATTCCTCAGTCCATTTGAACTTAGTGTCCTTCTTCAACAACTCCGTCATGGGCTTCGCAATCTTTGAGAAATTCTCAATGAACCTCCGGTAGTATCCTGCGAGTCCAAGGAAACTCCGGATCTCTCCAACTGTCGTGGGTGACTCCCAATTTGTCACAGTGACAACCTTGGTGGGGTCTACCGCTATTCCTTCTCCGGATATAACATGTCCAAGAAATCCAACTTCCTTCAACCAAAACTCACACTTGCTGAACTTGGCGTATAATTGATGTTCTCTGAGCTTCCCAAGTACCAAACGCAAGTGCTCTTTATGTTCTTCTTCATTCTTCGAGTAGACCAGAATGTCATTAATGAACACCACGACGAACTTATCCAAAAACTCCATAAACACCTTGTTCATCATGTTCATAAAATAGGCAGGTGTGTTAGTCAGGCCAAATGACATAACGGTATACTCATATAGCCCGTACCTCGTGGTAAAAGTTGTCTTAGGTATATCCTGATCTCGAATCTTCAGCTGGTGATACCCTGATCGCAGATCGATCTTGGAAAACACCTTAGCTCCTTGCAGCTGGTCAAACAAATCATTGATCATCGGCAGTGGGTACTTGTTCTTGATCGTTACTTCATTCAATCCTCGATAATCAACAACCATCCTTAACGATCCATCCTTCTTCTCCACTAGAAGTACTGGGGATCCCCAAGGTGACAAACTTGGGCGGATATAACCTTTATCCAGTAACTCCTTAATCTGCTTCTTAATTTCTTCCAAATCCTTTGCGGGCATTCTGTACGGTCTCTTAGATATTGGCCTTGTGCCTGGCAAAAGCTCAATCAAAAACTCAATGTCCCTATCCGGTGGCATGCCTGGCAACTCTTCTGGAAATACATCCGGAAAATCCTTCACCACTGGTACTTCCTCCTGTACAATTCCTGATAAGGAATTTACTTGAGTCTTATTCGGCACATGCCGGGATACATACTTGATCCTTCTTCCTTCTGGGGTGGTGAGCAGAATCGTCTTACTGGCGCAATTGATGTTTCCTCCATACATCAATAGCCAATCCATACCCAGAATCACATCCAAACCTTGCGATTCCAAAATTATCAGGTCTGAGGGGAAACATGCCTACCTATGGTCAATGGCATCTGAAAACATCCTTGGCTTGCCATATACTCTGCTCCTGGCGAGCTTACTAACAAAGGTGTACTAAGAACTTTGGTGGGCAGCTTATACTTATCCACAAATCCCCTTGATATGCATGAATGCGATGCACCAGTATCGAAAAGAACAACTGCAGTAAATGACTTAACCAAAAACTTACCTATTACTGCATCTGGTTGAGCTTCAACCTCCTCCATGTTAACGTGGTTCACTTGTCCCCTGTTGAAAGGGTTGGGCTTCTTCCCAGAGCTTCCATTGCCGTTTCCATTCTTAGCTTCAAGACATTCATTGGCGTAATGTCCGGTCTTCTGACACTTGTAGCAAGTAACGTGGCTTAGATCTTTCTTGGCGGGTGTTGCCGGGTTGGAACGGTTCTGTCCACTACTTCCTCCATTACCATTCCCATTCTTGGGGCCACTATGGTTGTGTGAACCTCCTCCATTATGAGTGTGGCCTCCATGGTTATGAACAAGTCCTCCCGAATTCGGGGTGAAACGGGGTCTCTGCTGAGCTCCGGAATTATACTTCCCTTGTCCATACTTCCTCTTGCGGCTGTCAATCTGCTGCTGCTTCCCTTCAAGCATGAGAGCTCTATCCACCAACTCCTGGTAGTTATTGAAATTTGCCACCATCAACTGCATGCTCAGCTCATCATTCAGTCCTTCCAGAAACTTCTCCTTCTTAGTTGCATCTGTAGCGACGTCATCTGGGGCATAACGTGCTAGCTTACTAAGTCATCCACATACTGGCCAACAGTGTGCCCTCCTTGGCGTAAATTGCGAAACTCACGCTTCTTCATGGCCATAGCTCCTGCTGATACATGGGCAGTGCGAAAAGCCTGCTGAAACTGGTCCCATGTCACAGTGTCAATGGGGTAAGTGACTATGAAATTCTCCCACCATGATGTTGCGGGTCCATCAAGCTGATGTGCGGCAAAACGCACTCTCTCCGCATCTATGCATCCTGCAGTAGTCAACTCCCTTTCAATCTTGCGGAGCCAATCATCTGCAACAATCGGCTCGGTGCTACTGGAGAACACCGGCGGATTCAGCCTAAGAAAATGGGCTAAGTGGTCAACTGGTGGTGGTGGTGGGTTGTTGTTGTTGTTGTTCCCCTGGTTCTGATTCTGGACTAGTATCTGCATCAATGCATTCTACTGCTGGATCAACTGAGTGAGCTCTGGTGGGAAAGCAAATCCATTGTCGCATCTCGGAGGCATCTGCTGGGTTTAGAAAAGGATGAGAAAACAGAGTAGAATGAGGTCTAGGGGGAAAACACTACCCATATGCACATGAGACAAACACAAACATATCACTCAATCAATCAAACAAGGGCATACAATCGGTCTAGAACTATCGTTACAAAAGTGCTCGGACTATACTATATACATGGTGGAATACTACTACTGATATGGTGGTCGACTAGAAAAATTGCTCGGTCGAAGACTCCATGATATCTGCTCCAGCTTCATCAACATAGTCATCATCGCTATCGTCAGGGTCCGAGTCAGTGTCGTCGATGATGATGTAGTTCTCCGGGCAAGTGGAATCGTCATCTTCTCCTCCTGGTGCGGGGTCTCCCATGAAAACTCCTAGCTTCCTTGTCAGGTCGTCATTCTTCTCCACTAGTACGACGATTTCCTCCATATAATCTTCGCGTGTAGCCTTGAGTTCTTCCTCCAGTTCTGTGATCCTTATCATCGCCTTCTTCAAATCTATCATGCCTGCGCACATCTGGTTCTCCTGGCGTCAAATGTGCTGGTTTAACTCCTGGATGAAAGCGGCAATCGATCTATCCTTCCTGGTGCTGATCATCTCCCATTGCTCATCTCGGTGCTCACAAATCTGGTAGATAGTATCCTTGAGATCCCTGTGGTAAACTTCTCCAATGTGTCCCATGGTGATGTGGGCTGCCATACTCTTTCCTAGACTCCAGGTTGGTGCATCAAAGGAAAACTCTATGGGCTCAGTGACTGGTGTGAAGGTCCTTCCTGGAACTTGAACTTGAATCATCCAGCGCTCCTCTTCTGGTAAAGTGACGTTGTAGGTCCCGGTGAAGCTTGGTATTCCGATGTTCAGGTACCTAGTGACCTCCTTCAAGTGGCGTCCAAAAGGGGTGTCTTCATCCGGTTGCGTGAACTTGATCCTTGCATCTGCCATCCTAAAGAGTAGAAAATGGAGAGGAGTTAGAAATGAGAAGAGAGTAGTGATCTAGGGCTTTAGCTTAGTGGTCGTGTCCTACAGTCAACGTGTGCTCTGATACCATCTTGTAGCGACCAGACCTCAAACAGTCTGATCTCCGTGGATTAGTGTCATCCCTGGATCGGTAATGCTGACACGCACAGTACTTGAAGGATTTATAACAGAGTAGCAATCACACACTTATTACAACGAATGTCTCAAAAGAGAACTTATTATAATAAATATGGCTTAAGGCCATCTAATACGATAACAGCGGAAGGCTTGGAAGATAAAGTGAGTCCATCAACTCCAACGGCATCACTGAGTGAAAGACCACGACCTAAGGCTCCTTACTCGTCGTCTGAAAAGTCTGCAACATGATACGTTGCATCCCGAAAACGGGTCAGCACATGGAATATGCTGGCAATGTAACACAAGAGAGTAATGAACGGAATAAAGCTATCACTACATGCATATATGGCTGGTGGAGGCTGTATGGTTAATATGTTTTGCGAAAAGCCAATTTTTCCCTACAACAAAGGAATAAATTTTATTTAACTATCATGGTGGTTGTTAAACATTGAGAAGGTTCACCCAACTCAATCCCAATTAAAAAGTAATTAATAACCCAATCAAAATTAATCGTGTAATAGAGTAATGAGATCCACATGATAATCCAAGAACTAGATACTCAAGACGTCCATAACCGGGGACACGGCTAACCATGATTAGTTTGTACACTCTGCAGAGGTTTGTGCACTTTTCCCCACAAGACTCGATCTCCTCCGTTTGATTTCTCGCACTACATGATGTTTGGGAAACGGATGACCGAGACACAGTCTTTCCGAAGAGGTCCCCTTAACCGATAGATAGGCCGGTACACCTACAATCCCCTACTAGATTGGTTTGGTTTGGCCTACTAGATTGGTTTCCGAGGAGGATATAAGGAGGTCTTCGAATTATCAGTTTGGTTTGGCCTACTAGATTGATCTTTCTTGCAATGGGAGAAGTGCTTAGCTTTGGGTTCAAACTTGCGGTGTCCTTTCCCAGTGACAGTAGGGGCAGCAAGGCACTTATTGTATTGTTGCCATCGAGGATAACAAGATGGGGTTTATATCATATTGCATGAGTTTATCCCTCTACATCTTGTCATCTTACTTAAAGCGTTACTCTGTTCTTTTGAACTTAATACTCTAGATGCATGCTGGATAGCGGTCGATGTGTGGAGTAATAGTAGTAGATGCAGGCAGGAGTCGGTCTACTTGTCTCGGACGTGATGCCTATATACATGATCATACCTAGATATTCTCATGACTATGCTCAATTTTGTCAATTGCTCAACAGTAATTTGTTCACCCACCATAATACTTATGCTCTCGAGAGAAGCCACTAGTGAAACCTATGGCCCCCGGGTCTATTTTCCATCATATTAATCTTCCAACACTTAGCTATTTTTATTACCTTTTATTTTACTTTGCATCTTTATTATAAAAATACCAAAAATATTATCTTATCAGATCTCACTTTCGTAAGTGACCGTGAAGGGATTGACAACCCCTTTATTGCGTTGGTTGCGAGGATTTTATTTGTTTGTGCAGGTGCGAGGGACTCGTGCGTGGCCTCCTACTGGATTGATACCTTGGTTCTCAAAAACTGAGGGAAATACTTACGCTACTTTACTGCATCACCCTTTCCTCTTCAAGGGAAAACCAATGCAGTGCTCAAGAGGTAGCACTGTGCTACATCATCCCTCCCTCTCCGGGGAAATACCGACGTAGTTCTAGCTACCATCAGTGCACTAAGGCCTCCACTCTCCCCACGACCAATCAAACATCTCCCGGCAAATAATGCATAGTAAAGTAAAACATGAAAAATGTAAACTAGCCACTCTCGCTTCTGACACTCCTCTCTCTTCCCCCACAGTAGTTTCAAAGATGAAATCCTCCATGTCTCTAGGACGTGGCTCACTGATACGCCCCTCAAAAGGTATTTTGCAAACATCGTAAAAATCATATAATGTCATTTCCTTAGGCACATTATACTAGTGGAATTCTACCATGGGTGGTTCCTTTCTAGGATAGAAGTGAAAGTTTTGCACGAAGGTATTAGTGAGGAGGAGGTATTGGTCGCAGTTATCTTGGAGGAATGGGATGATGCCAGCCTTACTCGCCAAATAATAGAAATCCATGTAAATTCCTGCCTCCTTAAAAAATGCCTCACTTGGCCATTCACATGGCCGAACCTCCGCCACACGCGGAAGATTGTACTTGGGCTTCTCCCCCAGAGTTTCCTCCGAAGCTTCCTCCGAATTACGGCTTGATGAGCCCCTTAACCACCTTCTCATGGTTCTTTCTTTTCTCTGAAAATTTCTGAAATTTTTAGTGACTCAAAATAGAAGTGAACAAAACTCAACAAAATTGCTAGCAACTACTCCCACAAGTGCCTAGAGGCTATATCATGCAACAAAACTACTTTGAACCATATAGATTTGACATGCAAGCTCAAGAACATGGTCACCATAGCAGAAAAAAAATTGCAATGTATGAAGTACTAGAACAAAAAATAATTGGACCATTGGAGGAGTCACATACCGATGAGCAATCCCCCAAAACAGTTTCAGAAACGGAGCTCCTAGTAAGGAGATCGAAAATGGCAGCAAGATGAGCAAGAACACGGGTTTTAAAAATGGGGTGATTTTTTTGGAGGAAGAAGAAGTGGATGGTTGGCTGGAATAAGTGAGGGGGCTGCATGGGGCCCACAAGCCTGCATGGCACGCCCAGGGGGTGGGCGCTGATATGTCTCCAACGTATCTATAATTTTTGATTGTTTCCTTCTGTTATATTATCTGTTTTGGATGTTTTATATGCATTAATATGTTTATATTATTTTTGGGACTAACTTATTAACCCAGAGCCCAGTGTCAGTTTTCATTTTTTCCTAGTTTTTGACTTTTACATAAAAGGAATATCAAACGGAGTCCAAACAGAATAAAACTTTACGGTGATTTTTCTTGGACCAGAAGAAACCCACGAGACTTGGAGAGGAGGCCAGAAGACCCACGAGGCGGCCACAAGCCATGGGGCGCACCCCCTAGCTTGTGGGCCCTCGTGAACCTCCTTGACCTAATCTCCGCACTATAAATCCTCAAATATTCCCCTTATACTAGAGGTCACACCAAAAATGCTTTTTCATCGCCGCAAGCTTCTCTTCTCATGAGATCCCATCTTGGGGCCTTTTCTGGCACTCCGCCGGAGGGGGGTTCGATCACGGAGGGCCTCTACATCAACCTTGCTGCCCTTCCGATGAAGCATGAATAGTTTACCACGAACCTAAGGGTCCATAGCTAGTAGCTAGATGGCTTCTTCTCTCTCTATGATCTTCAATAAAACATTCTCCTCGATGTTCTTGGAGATCTATCTGATGTAACTTTCTTTTGCGGTGCGTTTGTTGAGATCCGATGAATTGTGGATTTATGATCAGACTATATGAATATTATTTGAGTCTTCTCTGAACTCTTTTATGCATTATTAAGATATGTTTGTATTTATCTTCTAACTATTGGTTTGGTTTGGCCAACTAGATTGGTTTTTCTTGTAATGGGGGCGGTTCTTTGTTTTGGGTTCAATCTTACGGTGTCCTCACCCAGTGACAGAAGGGGTAGCAAGGCACGTATTGTATTGTTGCCATCAAGGATAAAAAGATGGGGTTTATATCATATTGCTTGAGTTTATCCCTCTACATCATGTCATCTTGCTTAAGGCGTTACTCTGTTCTTATGAACTTAATAGTCTAGATGCATGTTGGATAGCGGTCGATGTGTGGAGTAATAGTAGTAGATGCAGAATCATTTCGGTCTAGTTGTCACGGACGTGATGCCTATACTCATGATCATTACCTTAGATATCTTCATAACTTTGCGCTTTTCTATCAATTGCTCAACAGTAATTTGTTTACCCACCATATGTTATCTTCAAGAGAGAAGCCTCTAGTGAAACCTATGGCCCCCGGGTCTATTTTCCATCATATATTTTCAGATCTATAAACCAAAAAACCCCAAAAATACCTTGCTGCAATTTATTTATATTTACTTTAGTTTGCTCTTTTATTTATCTTTTATACCTATCTCTATTAGATCCCACTCTTGTTCATGACCGTGAAGGGATTGACAACCCCTTTACGCGTTGTGTGCAAGTGTTTGTTAGTTTGTGTATGTGCATATATTGGAGACTTGCTTGTGCCTCCTACTGGATTGATACCTTGGCTCTTAACTGAGGGAAATACTTATCTCTACTTTGCTGCATCACCCTTTCCTCTTCAAGGGAAAAATCAACGCAAGCTCAAGAAGTAGCAGGCACACCCCGTGAGCTTGTGGCTCGCAGGTGCACCCCCTTGGGGTGTGTTCAGTGCCAAATCTTTTCAAATATTAGAAAAAGTCATATAAAATTTTCAGGGCATTTGAAGAACTTTTATTTCCTAGTCACTTTTTATCGCACGGATAATTCAAAAAACCGTAAAATAATAGTATTTCTACTTTATTAATTCTAAATAACAGAAAGTAAAAAGTGGGTACAGAAGGTTGTGTTTACTAAATTCATCCATCACATGCCCGTCAAAAGGAATCCATTAATAAGGTTGATCAAGTCTTATTAACAAACTTCCGAATGATGTGAAAACCAGAGAATCTTCGTGCAATACTAGGTTACATCAACGGGAATATGCATGTCCCCAGCAATAAGAATATCATATTTCTTTTTTACTGTAGGAATAGGGAATTCAAAACCTCCAATAGCAATTGTTGAAATTTTTCCAATAGAATTGATACTATTCACTTGAGGTTGTTTCTTCGGAAAGTGTACCGCATGCTCATTACCATTAACATGAAAAGTGACATTTCCTTTATTGCAATCAATAACAGCCCCTGCAGTATTCAAAAAGAGTCTACCAAGGATGATCGATATACTGTCCTCCTCGGGTATATCAAGAATAACAAGGTCCGTTAAGATAGTGACATTTGCAACTACGACAGGCACATCCTCACAAATACCTATGGGTATAGCAGTTGATTTATCAGCCATTTGCAAAGAGATTTCAGTTGGTGTCAACTTATTCAAATCAAGTCTTCGGTACAAAGAGAAAGGCATAACACTAACACTAGCTCCTAGATCACACAAAGCAGTTTTAACATAGTGTCTTTTAATGGAGCATGGTATAGTTGGTAAAACTGGGTCTCCTAGTTTCTTTGGTATTCCACCTTTAAATGAATAATTAGCAAGCATGGTGGAAATTTCAGCTCCCGGTATCTTTCTTTTATTTGTAACAATTTCTTTCATATTCATACGTCTCCGACGTATCTATAATTTTTTATTGTTCCATGCTGTTATATTATCATTCTTGGATGTTTTACAATCATTTTATAGCAACTTTATATCATTTTTTGGGACTAACCTATTGACATAGGGCCCAGTGCCAGTTGATGTTTTTTGCTTGTTTTTTACTTCGCAAAAAATCAATACCAAACGGAGTCCAAACGCAACAAAACTTTTTGGAGAATTTTTCTGGGCTAGAAGACACATGATGGGCCAAAGAAGTACCACAGGGGTGCCCCGAGGGGGGCACAACCCACTTGGGCATGCCTGGGGGGCCCAGGCGCACCCTGGTGGGTTGTGCCCACCTCGGTGGCCTCCTGCACCGCCTATTTGCTCTATAAATACCCCAATATTCCAAAAACCCTAGGGGAGTCAACGAAACACAATTCCAACCGCTCCAAGTTCTAGAAACCACAGATCCAATCTAGACACCATAACGGAGGGGTTCATCATCCTCATTGGTGCCTCTCTGATGATGCATGAGTAGTTCATTGTAGACCTATGGGTCCATAGTTAGTAGCTAGATGGCTTCCTCTCTCTCTTTTGATTCTCAATACAATGGTCACTTGGAGATCTATTTGATGTAACTCCTTTTTGCGGTGTGTTTGTTGGGATCCGATCAACTTTGAGTTTATGATCAGATCTATGTTTTTATCCATGAAATTTATTTGAGTCTTTTGATCTCTTATATGCATGATTACTTATAGCCTCGTATTTCTTCTTTGAATCTTTGGTTTAGTTAGGCTGACTAGATCGACTTTTCTTGCCATGGGAAGAGGTGCTTTGTGATGGGTCCGATCTTGCGGTGCTCAATCCCAGTGACAGAAGGGGAAATGACACGTATGTATCGTTGCTATTAAGGATAACAAGATGGGGTCTATTCCTACATGAATAGATCTTGTCTACATCATGTCATCGTTCTTTTTGCATTACTCCGTTTCTCCATGAACTTAATACACTAGATGCATGCTGGATAGCGGTCGATGTGTGGAGTAATAGTAGTAGATGCAGGCAGGAATCGGTTTACTAATCTTGGATGTGATGCCTATATAATGATCATTGCCTAGATATCGTCATAATTATTAAAGTTCTATCAATTGCCCAACAGTAATTTGTTCACCCACCTTATGTTGTTTTTGTCAAGAGAAGTCACTAGTGAAATCTACGGTCCCCGGGTATCTTCTTTATCATATTTGCCTTCAAAATCTATTTTTATTCGTATTTATTTTCAGATCTATTAATCCAAAAACCCAAAAATACCTTGCTGCAAGTTATTGTTATTTATTTATATCGCGTTCCCGCGAGATCTATTTATCCAATCTACTACAATTTTATCTATCTTTTTACCTGGGAGGGATTGACAACCCCACTTTTACATCGGGTTGCAAGTATTTGTTCTTTGTGTGCAGGTACCGTTCACGTAGTGTTGCATGGTTCTCCTACTAATTCGATAACCTTGGTCTCATCACTGAGGGAAATACCCACCGTAGATGTGCTGCATCATCCCTTTCTCTTTGGGGAAATACCAACGTAGTTCAAGCCGCATCAAAAGTAATTTCTGGCGCCGTTGCCAGGGAGACAACATCAACATCTACCAGGTTCCTAATCACAAATCTCTCGCCTTTCAATTTACATTATTTGCCATTTGCCTCTCGTTTTCTTCTCCCCCACTTCACAAAAATTTGTCATTTTATTCACCCTCTTTTTCATTTGCGTTTCTCGTTGCAGTTTTTGTTTGCTAGGATTTATCACCATGAGTGACTTTGGTATGGCAGAAATACATGATGGCCTAACTCCTAAAATTGGATGATCTGGCAATCTGGATGCTAAAACTTTTGTTTTGGGTCAAGGGAATGTTATAGCAAAAGAACGTATCCTAGAATTTTTCAATTGTGTTGAAAATTTAAGTCTTGATGATGTTCCTATACTTCAGAGGACTAAATCTTATGTGGAAGCTATTTCAGCACTAGTTCTGAAACTTGAAAATAAATTTATCCATACCCATCCTACCTTGCAAAGATTGTTTTTTGAGTTACCCATTATAAAGAATCCCAAGGCTAAAAAGTTGGCCACCCTTGTTCTTATGAATGAATTTGATTACGTAGTACGGGAAGCTAGTGAAATTTTTGATTTCTATGGTATGAATCATGAAAAAACGGTGATAGATGAAATTCTTTATAACAGTGATTATGTGCTAAGACATTTGCTTGGGGATAATCAAATCTTTGATGAGAATATTAAGAAGGAAGTCCTTGTTTTAGATATAATCCAAAAAGTTTTCAATGATGTTAATCAACACTATTCTTGGATTGTTGCCGAAAATCAAAGGGGATATGATGATAATCAACTTGATAGTGCTAAAGTATCTATGGATAAGGTGTTTTATGTTGTTTTTTCAAAACCTCCTGACAAAACACCTCTAAGGAAAATGAAACCAAAATGACAATACTTGAATCTATGCATTATGCCTAGCTAGGGGCATAAAACGATAATGCTTGTTGGGAGGCAACCCAATGAATAAAATTTATTTTGGTCTTTTTCTTTCTGTTCTTGAGTGTTTGCACAATTATTCTACTGTTATGATTGTGTTTTTTATGTTTAATTAATGTTTTTGCCAAGCAAATCCTTTGGGATCATGTTGGGTGATAGTTGATTTGATCTTGTTGAAAAACAGAAACTTTGTGCGCCAATCGCATTATTTTTAAAATTCACAGAAGCGTGATAAAATTCTAAATTTTTTACACAAGATTGATATACAAATTGCCTAGTTGTCTTAAGTTTTCAGAATGTTTGAAGTTACAGAAGTATTCAAAGTTTTCAGATTGCTACGGACTGTTCTCTTTTTCACAGACTCTGTTTTCTTTGCGTTGTGTGCTTATTTTGATGAGTCTATGGTTTGTATTTGAGGGTATAAGCTATAGTAAAGTTGGAATACAGTAGATATAATGCAAAAATAAAATATGAATGGTTTTGAAATAGTACTTAGAGTGGTGATTTGCTTTGTTATACAAACGGATCTCATGAAGGTTTTGTTGAGTTTTGTGTGATTGAAGTTTTCAAGTTTTGGGTGAGATCACGATGGATGAAGGAATAAGGAGTAAGAAGAGCCTAAGCTTGGGGATGCCCATGGCATCCCAAGCTATTAAGGATAGTATAACTGCACCTAATCCCTACCCTCACAGCGATTTGGGTTTTCGGCCGTTCGTTTTCGCAATTTGAACGTTGTTGGCCGTCAGATCTCTCGTGTAGAACCATCTCTCCCGCACTGATCCAGCTGTCATGTGGGATGCTGCTCTGCAGGACGAAACGAAGCCGTACGGTAATCTGGGCCCTCGGCCAGCCCATTCCAGCCGACTCAAGGTGATGCAGTGTCGCGGTTTGCTAAAGGGTCCATCGACGAGGGATGCCGCCGTGCCTCGATCTCCTCTACATCCCGGATCCCAGGCGCAACCGCAATCCCCACAGCCGTGCCATGGTCTTCTCCGCCTCCTGTATTCCGGTCGTGCCCCAATCTCCGCCGTCGCGGCCGGATTCCTGACGTTGCGCCTGGATCACGCCGCGTCCAAGCCATCCACTGTCCCACCATCAACACCTTCCTTTTCCAAGGAGGGTGATGCCACCCAAGACGGCGGTCGCACTTCCACTCTCTAGACGCATCATGGCCATTGATGTGACCAAAGGCCGCGCTTCCCAACAACTTCGCTATTGCCTCCTGCCTCTCCCGGTACTAGATAATTTTAAGAACTAACATCCCCTGCTTGAGAAAGTATGCCCTGACTGAATTAGTAAGAACTGTAATATTTCCCTACAATTGATTTGGATCGATCCGGGGCGATCTATTTGTCTAGGGCTTCCTACACTACTGCAGGATGGTCCAAATGCGACACTACGATCAGAGACCGTTCGACGAAACTGTGTGTGATGCCATAATCGCAAACGGTGGTGTAAAAAACCGTCAAAAAAGATGCAAAATGTTTGCGATGACAGATGCATCAAACACGGTTCAAATTTTAGTTGCGTGTGCGATGCAGGGCATATGGTTTAGGTCAATTAACTGTTTGGGATGAGGAGGCACAAAAGAAACGGGCAGCCAGATGAAGGCGTGTGCGATATACAGCATACGGTTCATTGGGATGAACTGTGTGTGATTAGGCAACACAATGGAAACGGTTCAACTGAACAAGATGTGTGTGATACGCGGCAAACATGTCCGTAATCTGAAATGTGTGCGAAGACCAATAATAACACAGACGATTGTTGCTGATAAGCCGTGTGAATTGCTCTGTCTACAGTAGAATAACATGTGTGTGTGTGTGTATAACTAAAATAAACATCCAATTACATAAGTGACTATACAGATCACTCGCACACACCTCAATAAACAATTGCATGCATTCTAAAGTAGGAGAAATGATCGTCTAGTCATCTACTTCTTGTGACGCTCCCGCCACTGGTATGTGGCTCGATCCCTCGTCTTTGTCAGGAAGAAGACAGTTCCGCATGTCAACGATCGGCCTGTACATCTCGTAGCTTGTGTACGTGTCCATGGCCGCGTACTTGACATGTTGTTCATCCAGTGTCTTATGCCACACACTCTGCCAGGTGTTCTTGTCCTTATTGGTCTCTTCCTTCATCTTCGCATAGTAGGGGTCGATGATGGCCGAGGCGAGGTCAACCAGGGAGTTCAGTTTGTTTTTGTCGCTGCCCCAGACCTTGTAGTGGTGCTGGATGTTGACAAGATTCAGGCATTTCAAGTCCGAAACCTTGAGCACTTTTAGATCGTTGGTGGTGTCCACCGTAGCGAAAATTATAGTCAGAGCTGTTGATAAACCTGGAGAAACGCTCGCAAGGACTTGTGGCAAGGTGGAAGTGGTAGACGAGGACATCATGTTGCACGCACAACTGGGCGACGGCAACCTTCTGATCATGCCCGGCACGACCGATGGTGCACTCGAGGTCGAAGCCGACCACTCGGTACTTGTCCTCGGCAAGGAACTTCTCCATAGTTTGGATGGAGCTCACCACCGAGACTGGATTGTTCGTGTACACCACCGAGAGGGCCTTCCCCCTCAGTGGGTGTCCACTACGTGATGCGTGGTGAACTGCCCGCCGATGTCGTCGTCGGCCGCTGGGAGCGCCATTGGAGCCACGGGGAGCGCCATTGGAACCGTTGGATGTCCTCCCTATATGTGTCCTCGTGGGTGTGCTTATTGTGTCGTGTGAGACGAGAGATGAAGGTAAATGGCTGCAGGAATAAAAGGGGGCCGGGCGGCATGGATTCTCGGCGCGTCCGCATGGCAGTTTTTGCAGCGGGTAACTGCATCGTCGCGTCGCGCCCGGCACAACCGCTTGCACACGAACGTGTGTGACCATGCGCCGTCCCCAAACACTGGCAGCGCGCGTTGAGGGATGAGGGCAGAGCACCCGGAGGGATGCGAGAGCAGAGCGCGCCGCGGCCGCCTGAACCGCAAGCAACCACACGCATAGAGCAGTTGAACACGCAGGAAATGGTCGCCTCCCGAAGGCGGGAGGCGGAGGTGGATGCCCGCACGTGCGTCGGCAACCTTGCGCGCTACACCGAGTTCCTGCGGGAGGAGGAGGAGCGCCTCGTCGAGCACGCAAAGAGCCTTACCGCCGCCATGGCCGCGGCACACGCCGCCTCAGAGGCAAGGAATCAGGAGATCTACGAGGAGAATCACCGCTTCGAGAGGGGTCGTCTGTAGCGGCAGAGGGCGTTCGAGGTGAGCGTCGCTGAAGCTGCATTAGCGGCAGGCACCGCATTGCGGTTTCCTAGCTCGTCGGTAGGCTCCTCCTCCTCCGCCTCTTACTGAGCGCGCTCGGCTGAGGAGAGGCAGCCGGAAGTAGTACAAAGCCCCTCCGCAGTAGTAGTGGCTATTTTGTTCAGTTCATCTGACTATAGATGTGGTGGAACTGTACAACGTACTTAAAATTAGCTAGTATATATAGTTGAACTAGCTATTTCAGTACGTGGTTGGCAACAATTGGGGAAAAGTTTGGTCGGTTTAGCTGTCGAGTTGAACTGTTTGTATAAATTAAGAATGACTGCTTAATCTATGAATGAAATCTATGCTTAATTACTGAATTTTAGTTGCAAAAATTAGATACTGCTAGTGATTTTTAGCTTCATATTTTGACAAATCACAGTGTTACAAGGATTGACAAATCTTACCAAATTGTTTGTACTTGGTTGCACACGGGCCATCCAAACCAACCGTTTGCGTTGAAGGGATGCACAAATCCTGCGCTGCTCTCACTTTGCATACGGGTGTTCTATCTAAAATGTTTGCGATCAAGAGCTGCAGAAATCCTGCTCGGCACATTTTCTCTTGGCTTCCTGGGGAAGCTATCGGTTTGCATACGGGTGTTCTAACTAAAACGTTTGCGATGAGTGTTTTATATTTAAAAAGCGAATTAAACTGCGGCTTGGGCGCCATTAATGGAGAGGATGCGAGCAAGGCGGGTAGCCATGGAAGTCAAAGGGCTCGCTTCCCAGTGAGTCTGCGTAGCGTACAGCTCGCACGCTTCTCGGTGAGCCTGCGCACACGAGGAAAGCTTGCACGCCTCTCGGTCAGCCTGCGCACCGGACGGTGCTCGCACGCCTCCCGTTCAGTCAAGGTCAAGCAGCTGTCCTCATGGCACCTCCTACAGCCATTAAAACCAAGACACGTGGCGTCACGTGAATGGTTAACAGAATTTTGGATTTACTAGAATTTAAAAACCAGTCATCTCGATGTTTTACCGGCAATCAACGGTGCCCTGGTGTTTGAAATTCATTCCCATTTCTTGCATGGGACCTAAGCATGCACCCAAGGATACATATTTGATTTTTCAACCAATTTATATGCACTGGAGCATGTGCATGTAGTTCAAATTTGAACTATGCACATAAATGCATTGAAAACTCAGTTAATACATAAAAATGTCCAAACGAACCCCGAAAAATCACAAAAAATCACAAAACACTCATGTTGTTCTATGTTGACACGAGAAAAAAAATTGAAAGCAATAAGAGGCAATGGATATCGTTTCGTCCCCAAAGGTGGGACGTTCCCTACCGAAAACCATCATGCTTGTTGTGAGAAGCTCCGGTTTGTGAGAAGCATATACCCAAACCTGCCCCAAATGGGACAAAATTTGTACCACGGCATGTTGATACCGCTCCATGATAGCATGCCAAGTTTCATGAATTTCAGATGAGTTTTAGATTTACTAGAATTTAAAAACCAGGCATCTCAATGTTTTGCCGGCAATCAACGGTGCCCTGGTGTTTGAAATTCATTCCCATTTCTTGCATGGGACCTAAGCATGCACCCAAGGACACAGATTTGATTTTTCAACCAATTTATATGCACTGGAGCATGTGCATGTAGTTCAAATTTGAATTGTTCACCTGAAATGGCTAGAAAACCAATTTAATGTATAAAATGTTCAAACGAACCCTGAATAATTTCAACTCTTTTACGACACACATATAGTTGCATGTTCACTCCAGATAAAAGGTCTAGCAATTCAAACACCATCCATTGCCGCTGTGACCCCATTATGTAATTAACATCAAGATGAAAAATCAAGTAGATCACACACAGTTTATTATCAGCAACCATGTGAGATGCAGCACAAAATATCCTGGAGCACCATCGGTGTATAGTACGCCTATGGCTTACGCGAGAAGGTGCGTCAGCTATAGTACACAACCGGCGTCTCAAGCACACTAGCACGCTCCCCAAATATCATTCCATTGTTTAATCGTCGCCGGTGAAAGATGGGCACGTGCACCCGCGTCGTGAGGGAAACTTTGGTGGCCCACTGCGGCAAGAGCGCGGCCGTAGCCGCCATGCGCGTGCTAACAAGGTGCATCAGCGCGGCCGCAATCTGCGAGCGGGCGGCAAAGGTAGCCCAAACGGCCGTTGTTGCTTCTCAGGTGGCGGCAGCAACATCTGCCTCGGGGATAGCAACTGGCGAGAGTGGCATATCAGCTGTTCGTTCTGCAGCGGCGGCCTTTGCCCTAATGGAGGCCGCCCACGACCATGTCGAGGCCGCCCACGCCCAGCTCCTGGCGGTCACCGCACAAATCGAACGAAGCTTCTCCCACAACGGTCGGCAACCCAGGGCCGAAGAGCTGGCAATCGTCGAGAGAGTTTGAGCAGCCGTCCATTCCTTCGCCACATACCTTGCGACGATGGAGCTTGTCCAAGCCCAGATCGCGTTCGCCCACGCCCAGCTCGTGGCGGCCGTTTCCAAAGAGATGGCGAACGCGGATGGCGAGATGCTTGTCGAGTATGGTGCGATGGATGCCATGGATCCCCTTCCCCAGGAGACCGTCGGGCGCGAGCTACACATGGAGGCGGCGACGGAGATCGACGAGCACCAGCCGTAGTGGTACTCTTTGTTTTGTTTAATTAAGAGCACCGGTCATTAATTTGTTAGATTAATGTTTAGGTCAGCTAGCTCTGTTTAATTTCTGAACTTGCTTGATTAAGAAGTGTGGGTGTGCTGTAGTATCCTTTGTGTACCCAAATTATGCAATGACATGGATGACCACTGTAACCATGGAAATTCGAACCAAAACTTTTGACGTTCAAACTCATCACACACGGGTTAAGCTATCTGAATCGTTTGTGATGTCCACATATCGTACACAGTTCTGAATAAGGGACCGTGTCTGATGACACTTTACGCACCAGTTTTTTCGCTGAAGCGATTCCAAATTTTTGGCTTCTGCGGAAATATCTACCTCCCCGCCCCCTCCCCCTTACCAAAATCCACATTTCCCCTCTTTCCTCCTTCCTTTCCAAGTTGGAACCTTCCCTCCTTGCTTGCAGCGCCGCCTCCTCATCGGCGACCCTCCTTCATGCTGCTCGGCCTCCTCTATCCAGGCAAATAATCCACACCCGACCCCATCCTCCTCCTCCTTCCACATCCCACATGCCTCGACCGCTGACACGAGCACGACACCTTTCACCCAAATCATCGACCCCTCCACCAAATAAGCGCCGGCCTAAGCCATGGTGCACGCAGTATAGCCAGGACCTCAAGGAGCATTTGGCAGCGGACAAGCAAATCGCGGCCGCACACGCGGATGAGGTCGCGATGGCTGCCATTCATGCCGACCCCCAGATCTTGAAGGAGCACCTTGCCATTTTCTAGCTACGTCGGTTAAGCATGCTCGGTTTACCCGTTGCGTGTGCTGCTCCTGCCTTTCCTTCACAAATTCTAGTGAATTGTGCTATCTAATTTTACCATGCAATCTGTTGCTGTAGTGTATATGTTCTATATGTCGTGCAGTGTGCTGCTCACTTATTAACTGTTTGGTTAATTAGTTGTCGTCTTCAGTTAACTGTTTGGTTCAATTCTGCAAATGTGATGTTCAATTCTTTAGGCTGCAATTTTGTATTGTCTTCCATGTGAGAAATAAATTGAATTTATCTTTACAAAATTGTGGGTGCATTCTGTTATTGTATACCATGTGAGGAATAAATTGAATTTGGCTATAGTAAATACATGAGAAACAAATACAATTGCTACAATTGGTTGTAGTTAACTGTTTGGTTAACTGTCTGATTTTCTATTAGGAGTATGTTATATTATGCAATGTGGTGTTCAGTTAATGTTTGGTTGATTTGTTGTGGTGTTCAGTTAACTGCTTGGTTCAATTCTGCAATGCGATGTCCGATTGTCGTGGGTAGAATTTTGTATTGTTGTGCATGTGAGGAATAAATCGAATTTGGCTGCACTTAATACATGAGAAACATATACAAGTGCTATATTTCCTAGTTCTTAATCATGCTTGGTTTGGGTAAATGGGTTTTCCGTGTGGCTTGAATTAATCTGATGAATCTGCAATGTGCTTATTTTTCATCAACATATTTTACTGATAGCATGCGAACCCTTACTTAACCTGATGACTAACTACCTTATATGTGTTGCAGGGAAACAATGGGAAGCACTGAGGTTTACAATCAAGGTTAGCACGTGCATGGTTCGTTGTCTAATAGCACATTATTGTGCAATTGCAGGAACCATTCTAATATTTTGGCTTTTAACAATTTGGTATTGCACATGTAGGTCCTGCTGTCAGAGGTTTTGACCCACTGTTCGACCCTTTTTGCATATGGGGAAATGACTTGTCCATGAATATCAATCAAATCAAGAAACTCAGAAAGATTGTTAGGATAAAGAAATTAGCGACAAAAACAACAAGATCTTTGTCTGCACAATGAAGAAGACATCAGTTCACTACAAGATGGTACAAACTATTATACCTTGCCCTTTTTTATTCCTTTGCCCCATTTCCAATATAGAGAAGATATTTATGCACATCCTTGTTTTCAGGACTTTCCAAAGCAGTTCACTGATGATTACCTCTCAAACCACCTCTATGGTCAGGAGGGGAGGAAGGTTTTCATACAACACCCATGGTTCAATATTGAAGTGTTCCTGAAGAGGACGAAGGACGGACGGTCAATCATCCACAGGCACTGGCCTAAAGTTGCAAAGACCTTCAACATGAATGAAGGCTCAATATTCGCCTTTCGCTTCAGCAGTTTTTCAGATGAGATGCATCTGTCTATATACCATCTATGATGCTAATTTCGAAAGGTTCTACATGTTGCATGTGGAACTTGCTGCTGGTGCAGTTGTGTAATGGGGTAGCTGAGTGCTGAAGCTATATCATGTTGTACTCTGATGTATTTCAATTATGAAATTCTGCTTCCTTAATATGGAAATGAAATATATTGTGTGCTTAATATGAAATGTCAATTAGATTAATAAATGGATTATAAATAATCGGATAATTAGCCTGCTAATGGAGAATTTGCCTGCTAATTGGGTTTTGCTATTGCAAACAGTTGTTGAAAAATACCGTGGGCGATGACCTCAGGCAACGCACACAGTTTCTAGGAATAAACCGTGTTGGATCAATGAACAATCACACACGACTTTCTCTTGAAAACTGTTTGCGTTAGGCCACCTTACACAAACGTTTACCACATAAAAACTGTGTGTGATGGACAGCCTTTGCCACACAGTTTCTTCTATGGACCGTGTGTGATATATTCAATAACGCAAACAATTTAACGGGAAAAATTGTGTGTGATGTACCTATTTTCCTTGGAGCGACTGTGTGGATGTACATACGAACGGAAACATTTAGCGAGGACTGACTGTGTGGGATGTACTTGCGACCGGAAACAATTTCGCCGTATAATTGTATTTTTTTAGCTCTACTGTACGTATTTTCGTATTTGAGCGCTCGCCGGTCGCACACGACCTCATTTTGCCGAACGTGTGTGCCAGGAGGGCATATCCCCGACGGTTTCTGGGTCGTGTGGGAAGGACCCCCCTATCGCCCACACTCACTTGGCGACGGTTCCAAATGTCGTCGCGGAAAGGGGTTAAAACTGTTTGTTTAGGACCGACGCGTACCAGTGCTATCTTCATGATCTTCTCTTCCCTGCTAGGGAAATGGAACTTTTTTTTGACAGAAAGACTGTAAAGGAACCCCCTAGAGTATAATTGGTGCAACAAACCCAAATTGCAAGTACTATGTCTTGAACCTGGGTGGGTGGGAAGGCATCAGCCCCTTCCCACCACTAGGCTATGCCTTAGTCTGCAGGGAAATGGAAATTCTCTTTTTTTATCTGTATTATTGAATCCTGTACCATTTGCTTTCAGGGTCAGATATGATTATGGGTGTGTTTATTTTGATCGCTGCTTAGTGTTTCTTTTGATGCAGCGTGTGTTTTTCAGAGCTTCAAATGAATGGAGGTCGAAGGGTGATTTAGGAAATTATTGTGGTGGTCACAGGGACATCAGGCCAAAGGTAATCAGGTGCAAGTGCAGTTTTTTTTTACTATATTTTTTATTTCATATGAAATTCATATTATTTATAAGGACCAACAACTCCTTTTGGTATTGGTATTTTTAGTGCTACTCTTATTTGACCCATGTGACCATATTAAATATCAGATTTACCAGAAAGTTCTTAATAATATTAATAACTTTCTGGTAAATCTGATATTTTTTGCAATTTTGGCTATGTAGGAAGCATTTACTGAGTACATGAACAAGTAATATCACACTGGAACATTTGGGGCATCAGAACAGGTTTGAAGAACATAACTCCCGATGAATCTTGGAAGTTCTAACCGGGACAACCATTAGTACTAGATATTATGCTTCGAGAGTTTTTTAATGATTTATCAACAACTGAAATTTTGTGGCTGAATAGAGGAGCCTGAGCACCCCTTCGTTTTCATGGTACATATTCACGCTCCATCACCTCTCTCGGAACCACACTGATCACCCCTCTAAATTAGTATCTAGCGCGAATGAGAGTTCATGCATTATGATTTACTTTGTCTGCCCTTTTTTAGCTTATTCAACTTACATGTATGGATTTGAGCATAAGTCTTTTTTCCTGTGGGTTGTATCAACTTTCACTTTGTGATTTTTTGTGTTCTTATCGAGTGTTCACCATGTCCAATTATTTATAGCTAGAAAACATAAGTCAGGTGGCTTTTCTTGTCCAAAATTTATTCTATGGTCCAATTAACATGTTTGCAGGCTCTGCAGTATAGAAGCTATGTTTTTCCCTGCGGAGTTACATCTTTTACTTGTGAAGAGGCAGAGGTGCACTCCTATACATGGGAGCATGTGTACTTCGGGTCACAACAATTCATATGCTGACTAGCTGAAGGCTAGATTCTTATGAGAATTGTATATTTCTCCCAGTGCATCTGTATATAAATTGCACCATAGATTTTCTCTTCTCTTGGTAAGTTTATTGTATTTAAATCACCCTGACACGTTGAATTTGTGTACAATTGTTGGTTCATCTGCACCATTTCAATCTGCTCAACATTTTTTCCCTGGGAATCTGCTCAGCATACAGATGATGATGATTATAAGACCTCTTATTTTATCATGTATCTTCTCTCAAATATAATGTCCTATTTTATCTGTTATATATTTCTTTTGTCAGTCTAATTCTCCTAATTCGGTATACTCAAAATACACCTTTGGTACAAAATTGACAATCTCACAAGGATGAAATATCAGAACTACTGAACTCAATCACTTGTTGCTGTTACTCAACAGTTTTCTGTTGAGGTCTATCCCGTAGAGGTAGTCAAATTGGATCAGTGATCGATTTCTAGGTTTTGTCGTAAACCTAATTGGTTACTTCCAATTACGTAAATCAATAGTTCAAACCGCACTCAAAGGTAGGGCATTTCCCATCTCTTATAGTATAACTTAGTGAATATTTGTTACTTTTTGTTAAAGGAGAATGGTGAAGCCAACAAGAATGTAGAAACTAGCTCATATGTTGCGAGGATTCATAGACCTAATAGCACAATGCTGTCATTAGAGCGTAGGCGCTCTCATGGTAATTTTATTACGCGCCTTCTCAATAGTATGCAAATATCCCCCGCAAAAAAACAGTATGCAAATATTAGTTTCACCAAGCGTTGATGTATTTTAACTTGTGTCGCTTCTCAAGGGACATGGTCACATGGAGGGCCAGTGAGGTGCCAAGATCTAGCGACCGCCCATGGAACCTGTATTGCCATCCTTAGCGATATATCCTCTAACACTTTCTTATTCGATTTAATGTTTTGGTTTTCTACTATTCCAGTTGTATATCCATGTATCTGGAAGTATTGGTATTGATGGTTGCAATTCATGAAAGGTTTCAAGTATTCTTGGCATGTATCATTGACAACAACAATTTTGCACTATTTATAATGAGCTTGCTAACGCTTTCGAGTGAGCTATTTGTTTGTGGAAACCTGTAATCTTAGATGTTCTCATATTTGTGGCTTAATAAATATTACTTGATTAGTTGGATGTGCAGCATAGATGCAGTCTATTTGACGATGAATAATGCGTAGACCAACTATCAATCATACAAATCAAACCCAAGCTTCAGCCAACTGTTTGATTAGTGAAATATATATTTGCCACAAATTTAGCATTTTCTGATACCATAATTGTGAAACTCCTGACCATTCTATCGTCAAAATTGACGGGGGCGGCAATGCGCGCCATCAACGATCTAGTTATCTAAAAGAGAAGCAAGCAACTAAGCTTGGGGATGCCCGAGTGGCATACCCTCTTTCTTCTAACGACCATCGGTATTTTACTTGGAGCTAAATTTTTATTCGTCACATATCATGAGTTTTGCTTGGAGCGTCTTGTATGACATGAGTCTTTTCTTGTTTTGCTTCTTATTTTAGGTCAAGTATCCTTGCTGGACACACCTATTTGAGAGAGCCAAAATTGTGCTATGATTTGTTAGAATTTCTCTCTATGCTTCACTTAAATCTTTTCGAGCTATGGAATTGCTCTAGTGCTTCACTTATATCTTTTTGAGCATGGTGTGCTTTAGTATTTTTGACAAAATGCTCTCATGCTTCACTTAGATTTATTTGAGGGTTAGTAAATTATTTTTAAGAAATCCTCTCATGCTTCACTTAAATTATTTTGAGAGAAGAAAATTTTTATGCTCATGTTCTTCACTTAGATTTGTTTGAGCTATCAAAAGTTACTATGAAATTAGTCCGGAAGTGATATATATTCAAGAGGGATATAATAAAAACTTCCATGATGATCATTGGACAAAATAAACTTGATTCCTTGTAATAGTTTTGCGATATGATGATATAATATGTGAGTCATGTTGATGAGTAATTATGCTTTAGTAAGAATATTGAGGTTAAGGTTTGTGATTCCCTATGCAAGCACGAAAGTCAATAGTTATGCAATGAAATTACATCCTACTTATGGTGCATTATTTGGTCTCAGTTATGCTTAATGCTTGCTTACGAGATTTTTCGTTTCTTGGTTGGATGCTTCTCAACATTTTGCTAGCCTTCATTTGCACTAAGTATGATTACTACTTGTGCATCCAAGAACCTTAAACCAGTTTTTCCATATGAGTGCACTATACCTACCTATATGCGGTATTCTTTTGCCGTTCTATGCAAATTTGTATGTGCCATCTCTAATTTTCAAAATAAATTTCCTTTTTGTGTGCTCGTACTGCTCATGAAACGGTAGGGGGTGGCTGGTATTTTTCCATGTTAGATGTGTTATTCTCAAGATGAGTGTTCATTCACTTGTCATTGCACGAGAGTACGACAAAGGTATTAGGGATGCCCAGTCCCGAAATGAAAAAATGAATTTACTTCATGTTGTCAAATAATAAATTCCTTGGAAAGTGTTGGTATGGACGACACCCGTGGATTCGGTTAGCCGTGGAATGTTAAAGTATGGTGGAAAAAGGAATAAACTTTATTTTCTGTTTGGGAACCGCCTATGATATATCTAGCATGGAAAGTATTGGGAACTACTCGATCATTTTCGTTGACAGGAAAAGCATGCCACCCAAAATGTTTTTATCTCTATCTTTTTTGCTTTGAGCTCTGGCACCTCTACAAATCCCTACTTCCCTCTACGAAGGGCCTTTCTATTTTACTTTATGCAGTTTTTGTTTTTATTTGAGTCTCCATCTTCTCTTATAAAGCACCAACTAAGGGGCACTATGATCGTACTTGAGCATTGGGTGTAGCTAATATGCGAGTGTGTTTCATGAATGGATCAATGATTGAGCATAATGGGCTAGGGATAACTTGCTTTAGTGTTGATATTTTGAAAGACATGGTTGCTTGTTGATATGCTTGAGTATTGAAATCTACATGTCAAAACTAGACTATTGCTTTGAATCATATAAAAGTCCAAATGTCCATGCTACAAAGAAAATACTATGTGATTAACATGTTAGGCAGCATTCCAAATCAAAATTTTCGTTTTTATCATTTACCTACTCGAGGACGAGCAGGAATTAAGCTTGGGGATGCTGATACGTCTCCAACTTATCTATAATTTTTTATTGTTCCATGTTGTTATATCATCATTCTTGGATGTTTTACAATCATTTTATAGCAACTTTATATCTTTTTTGGAACTAAACTTTTGACATAGTGCCCAGTGCCAGTTGCTGTTTTTTGCTTGTTTTTTACTTCGCAAAAAATCAATACCAAATGGAGTCCAAACGCAGCGGAACTTTTTGGAGAATTTTTCTGGGCCAGAAGATACAGGATGGGCCAAAGAAGTACAAGAGGGGTGCCTCGAGGGGGCACAACCCACCTGGGCGCGGCTGGGGGCGGTGGCCTCCCGCACCACCTCTTTGCTCTATAAATACCCCAACATTCCAAAAACCCTAGGGGAGTTGACGAAACACAGTTCCAGCCGCCGCAAGTTCCAGAAACCATAGATCCAATCTAGACACCATCACGGAGGGGCTCATCATCCTCATTGGTGCCTCTCCGATGATGCGTGAGTAGTTCATAGACCTATGGGTCCGTTGTTAGTAGCTACATGGCTTCCTCTCTCTATTTTGATTCTCAATACAATGGTCACTTGGAGATCTATTTGATGTAACTGCTTTTTGTGGTGTGTTTGTTGGGATCCGATGAACTTTGAGTTTATGATCAGATCTATGTTTTTATCCATGAAAGTTATTTGAGTCTTTTGATCTCTTATATGCATGATTACTTATAGCCTCGTATTTCTTCTTCGAATCTTTGGTTTAGTTAGGCCGAGTAGATCAATTTTTCTTGCCATGGGAAGAGGTGCTTTGTGATGGGTCCGATCTTACGGTGCTCAATCCCAGTGACAGAAGGGGAAATGACACGTATGTATCGTTGCTATTAAGGATAAGAAGATGGGGTCTATTCCTACATGAATAGATCTTGTCTACATCATGTCATCATTCTTATTGCATTACTCTGTTTCTCCATGAACTTAATACACTAGATGCATGCTGGATAGCGGTCGATGTGTGTAGTAATAGTAGTAGATGCGGGCAAAGGTCGGTCTACTAATCTTGGACGTGGTGCCTATATAATGATCATTGCCTGGATATCGTCATAATTATTTGAAGTTCTATCAATTGCCCAACAGTAATTTGTTCACCCACCTTGTGCTATTTTTCTCGAGAGAAGCCACTAGTGAAATCTACGGGCCCGGGGTCTCTTCTTTATCCTATTTGCCTTCGAGATCTATTTTTATTCGCTTTTATTTTTAGATCTATTCATCCAAAAACCCAAAATACCTTGCTGCAATTTATTGTTATTTATTTTATCTCGGCGTTCCCTCGAGATCTATTTATCCAATCTACTACAATTTTATCTATCTTTTTACCCGGGAGGGATTGACAACCCCTCTTTTACGTCGGGTTGCATGTATTTGTTCTTTGTGTGCAGGTACCGTTCACATAGTGTTGCGTGGTTCTCCTACTGGTTCGATAACCTTGGTCTCATCACTGAGGGAAATACCTACCATAGTTGTGTTGCATCATCCCTTCCTCTTTGGGAAATACTGACGTAGTTCAAGCCGCATCACATATACTTAGCATAAGGAGACATTTACAAAACATCTGTCAAACGCAAGCGCAAAAAGACAGGCCTAAGCATTTCAACAAAGCACTCAAATTCTTTATCATCCTTATTCTTTGAAGCTTTAGGAGGAAAAGGCATGGGTTTCTGAACCCATGGTTCTCTTTCTTTACCATGTTTGCTAGCAATGAAGTCTCTCTTATCATATCTTTTATTCTTAGGTTGTGGGTTATCAAGATCATTAGCAGGTTCTATCTCCACATCATTATCATTACTAGGTGAGCATCAACATGAACATCATCATCATTATTATTACTAGGTTCGTGCTCATCACTAGATTGTGTTTCAGCATCGGAGATAGAAATATCATTTGGGTTTTCAGGTGTGTCTACAGTAGGTTCACTAGAAGCATGCAAAGTCCTAAATCTTTCTTTTTCTTTTTTAGGTGGACTAGGTGCATCAATATTAATTCTTTGAGAGTCTTGCTCAATTCTCTTCGGGTGACCTTCAGGATACAAAGGTTCCTGAGTCATTTTACCACCCCTAGTCATAACTCTAACAACATGATCATACATCTTATTACTCATCTCATTAAGCATATCATTTTGTACCTTAAGACCTTGTTCTACTTGAGTTTTTACCATGGAAGCATGTTTACTAACAACTTTGAGATCATAACAGTTTTAAACATATAGTCACTCAAGCGTTCAATCATATAAGCATTTCGTTTCAAATGTCTACTAACATATGCATTGAAGTTTTCTTGTTTAACAATAAAGTAATCAAATTCATCCAAGCATTGACTAGCAGATTTAGTATAAGGAATATCACCTTTATCAAATCTATAGAGAGAGTTTACCTCTACTACCTATGTCGGGGTATCGAGACCATGTATTTATTCAATAGGTGGTAGATTCTTAACATCTTTAGCTTTAATACCTTTTTCTTTCATAGATTTCTTTGCCTCTTGCATATCTTCAGGACTGAGAAATAGAATACCTCTTTTCTTCGGAGTTGGCTTATGTGGTGGTTCAGGAAGAGTCCAATCATTATCATTACTCAATATATTATTCAATATTCTTCGGCTTGTTCAACAATTCATTCCCTGAAAACACAACCAGCACAACTATCTAGGTGGTCCCTAGAAGCATCGGTTAGTCCATTATAAAAGATATCAAGTATTTAATTTTTCTTGAGAGGATGATCATGCAAAGCATTAAGTAATTGGAGAAGCCTCCCCCAAGCTTGTGGGAGACTCTCTTCTTCAATTTGCACAAAGTTAAATATTTCATGTAAAGCAGCTTGTTTCTTATGAGCAGGAAAATATTTTTCAGAGAAGTAGTATATCATATCCTGGGGACTACGCACACAACTAGGAGCAAGAGAATTAAACCATATCTTAGCGTCACCCTTTAATGAGAAAGGAAACAACTTAAGAATATAATAATAACGATTTTTTCCGCATGAGCAAATAGGGTGGCTATATCATTCAATTTAGTAAGATGTGCCACAACAGTTTCAGATTCATAACCATGGAAAGGATCAGATTCAACCAAACTAATTAACTTGGGATCGACAGAGAATTCATAATCCTTATCAGTAACAAAGATAGGTGAAGTAGCAAACTTAGGATCATATTTCATTCTAGCATTCAAAGATTTTTCTTTCAACTTAACTAGCCATTTCTTAAGATCCTCTTTATCCTTACAACCAAGAAAATCCCTAGCTACCTCTCCATCCATAACATAACCCTCAGGTATACCAGGCAATTCATATCTAGGAGAGCTAGGTCTAATAGGTGTTTGAAAGTGTTCAATTTCAAAAACTTCATCAGTTTCAATAATTCCATCAGTTTCAACATTCTCAATATTATTAACCCTAGCAAGTTGTTCATCAATAAATTAACCCAATGGCACAGTCTTATCAAGCAAAGTACTAGCATCACTGTAAACATCATTCATAGCAGAAGTAGCATAATCAATTACTTGCAGCATATCAGGATTAATAGCAGGTGTAGGTGTCGCAAGCTTACTTAAACACAGAAGGTGAATCAAGTGTAGAGCTAGATGGCAGTTCCTTACCTCCCCTCGTCCTAGAGGGAACGATCTTGGTTTTGGTATTTTTAGATTCTTCATAGTGATCAACAGATATAAATCCCAAGTGACTCAGCAAATGGAGCTATGCTCCCCGGCAACGGCGCCAGAAAAAGGTCTTGATAACCACAAGCATAGGGGATCGCAATAGTTTTTGAGGGTAGAGTATTCAACCCAGATTTATTGATTCGACACAAGGGGAGCCGAAGATTCGCGAGTATTAGCAGTTGAGTTGTCAATTCAACCACACCTGAAAGACTTAATATCTGTAGCAAAGTATTTAGGAGCAAAGTACTATGATAGTAACGGTAACTGTGGCAATAGTACCAGTAACAGTTTTGTAGTGATTGTAATAGCAGCAGCAACGAAAGTAACTTAGCAAAGATCAATATGTGAAAAGCTCATAGGCATTGGATCAGCGATGGATAATTGTGTTGGATAATATTCATCATGTAGCAGTCATAACCTAGGGCAACACAGAACTAGCTCCAATTCATCAATATAATGTAGGCATGTATTCCATATATAGTCATACGTGCTTATGGAAAAGAACTTGCATGACATCTTTTGTCCTACCCTCCCGTGGCAGCGGGGTACATAAGGAAACTAAGGGATATTAAGGCCTCCTTTTAATAGAGAACCGGAACAAAGCATTAGCACTTAGTGAATACATGAACTCCTCAAACTACGGTAATCACCAGAAAGAATCCCAATTATTGTCACCTTGGGGTATGTGGATCGTAACTCGTAATAGGGGTCTACAACTTGCAAGATAGGATAAGAAACACACATATATTCATGAAAACATAATAGGTTTAGATCTGAAATCATGGCACTCAGGCCCAAGTGACAAGCATTAAGCATAGCAAAGTCATAACAACATCAATCTCAGAACAAAGTGCATACTAGGGATCAAACCCTAACAAAACTAACTCGATTACATGATAAATCTCATCCAACCCATCACCGTCCAGCAAGCCTACGAAGGAATTACTCACTCCCGGCAGTGAGCATCATGAAATTGGTGAATTCCATCCTCCGGAGCCCCGAACGGACTCCAGATCAGCCCTCCTGATGTAGAACAGGAGGTGGCGGCGGCTTCGTATCATAAAACGCGATGATTCCTTCTCTCTGATTTTTTTCTCTGCGAATAGGTATATATGGAGTTGGAGTTAGGGTTGCCGGAGCTCCAGGGGGGCACAAGCCTAGGAGGCGTGCCTTGGGGGGGGGGGGGTAGGCGCGCCCCCAGAACTTGTGGTTCCTGGGTGGCCCCCTCTGGTATCTTTTTCCGCCAGTATTTTTTATATATTCCACAAAAATTCTTCGTAAATTTTCAGGTCAATCCGAGAACTTTGATTTCTTCACAAAAATAGCACCATGGCAATTTTGCTAAAAATAGCGCTAGTCTGGGTTAGTTCCATTCAAATCATGCAAATTCAAGTCCAAAACAAGGGTAACATAGTTTGGAAAAGTAGATACGATGGAGACATATCAACTTCACAGATGATTTGAGTAGGTATGGGTATATCTACTTGATGAAACACAAGTCTGAAACATTTGAAAGTTCAAAGAATTTCAGAGTGAAGTGGAGAATCGTCGTAACAAGAAAATAAAGTTTCTATAATCTGATCGCGGAGGTGAATATTTGAGTTACGAGTTTGGCCTTCATTTAAGACAATTGTTTCACAACTCACGCCACCTGGAACACCACAACGTAATGGTGTGTCCGAACGTTGTAACTGTACTTTATTATATATGGTGCGTCCTATGATGTCTCTTACCGGTTTGCCACTATCATTTTGGGGTTATGCATTAGAGACAATCGCATTCACATTAAATAGGGCACCGTCTAAATCCGTTGAGACGCCACCATATGAACTAGGTTTGGCAAGAGACCTAAGCTGTCATTTCTTAAAGTTTGGGGATGTGACGCTTATGTCAAAAGGCTTCAGCCTGATAAGCTCGAACCCAGAGCGGAGAAGTGCGTATTCATAGGATACCCTAAACAAATTATTGGGTATACCTTCTAACACAGATCCGAAGGCAAGATCTTTGTTGCTAAGAATGGGTCATTTCTAGAGAAGGAGTTTCTCTCAAAATAAGTGAGTGGGAGGAAAGTAGAACTTGATGAGGTAGTTGCACCTTCTCTCGAATTGGAAAGTAGCACATCAGACAAAACCGTTCTCGTGATGCCTACACCAACCAGAGAGGAAGCAAATGATGATCATGAAACTTTGGATCAAGTTACCAGTGAACCTGGTAGGTCGACCAGAACACGTATCGCACCAGAGTGGTACGGTAATCTTATCCTGGAAGTCATGTTGTTAGACAACGGCGAACCTACGAACTATGAAGAAGCTATGATGAGCTCAGATTCCGACAAATGGCTTGAGGCCATGAAATCTGAGATAGGATCCATGTATGAGAACAAAGTGTGGACTTTGGTGGACTTGCCCAATGATCGGCAAGCCATTGAAAATAAATGGATCTTCAAGAGGAAGACGGACGCTGATGGTAATATCACTGTCTACAAAGCTCGACTTGTGGCAAAAGGTTTTCTACAAGTTCAAGGGGTTGATTACGATGAGACTTTCTCACACGTAGTGATGCTTAAGTCTGTCAGAATCATGTTAGCAATTGCCGCATTTTATGATTATGAAATCTGGCAAATGGACGTTAAAACTGCATTCCTTAACGGGTTTCTTAAAGAAGAGTTGTATATTATGCAACCAAAAGGTTTTGTCGATCCTAAGGGTGCTAACAAAGTGTGCAAGCTCCAGCGATCCATCTATGAACTAGTGCAAGCATCTCGAAGTTGGAATATACGCTTTGATGAGGTGATCAAAGCATTTGGTATTATACAAACTTACGGTAAAGCCTGTATTTGCAAGAAAGTGAGTGGGAGCTCTGTAGCATTTCTGATATTATATGTGGATGACATATTGCTGATTGGAAATGATATAGAATTTCTGGATAGCATAAAAGTTGAATAAGAATTTTTCAATGAAATACCTTGGTGAAGTTGCTTACATATTGGGCATCAAGATCTATAGGGATAGATCGAGACGCTTAATAGGACTTTCACAAAGCACATACCTTAACAAAGTTCTGAAGAAGTTCAAAATGGACCAGTCAAAGAAAGTGTTCTTGCCTGTGTTGCAAGGTGTAAAATTGAGTCAGACTCAAAGTCCAACCACGACAGAAGATAGAGAGAGAATGAAAGTCATTCCCTATGCCTCAGCCATAGGTTCTATAATGTATGCCATGTTGTGTACCAGACCTGATGTGTGCCTTGCCATAAGTTTGGCAGGGAGGTACCAAAGTAATCCAGGAGTGGATCACTGGACAACGGTGAAGAATATCCTGAAGTACCTGAAAAGGACCAAGGATATGTTTCTCGTTTATGGAGGTGAAGAAGAGCTCGTCGTAAAGGGTTACGTTGATGCTAGCTTCGACACAGATCCGGATGACTCTAAGTTGCAAACCGGATACGTATTTATATTGAATGGTGGAGCTATCAATTGGTGCAGTTCTAAGCAGACCGTCGTGGCGGGATCTACATGTGAAGCAGAGTATATAGCTGCTTCAGAAGTAGCGCATGAAGGAGTCTGGATGAAGGAGTTCATATCTGATCTGGGTGTAATACCTAGTGCATCGGGTCCAATCACAATCTTTTGTGACAACACTGGAGCAATTGCCATAGCCAAGGAGCCCGGGTTTCACGAGAAAACCAAACACATCAAGCGACACTTCAACTCCATTTGTAAAAAAGTCAAGGATGGAGACATAGAAATTTGCAAAGTACATGCGGATCTGAATGTGGCAGTCCCGTTGACTAAACCTCTTCCACGGGCAAAACATAATCAGCACCAAGACCCCATGGGTGTTAGATTCATTACTATGTAATCTATATTATTGACTCTAGTGCAAGTGGGAAACTGTTGGAAATATGCCCTAGATGAAATAATAAAGTGGTTATTATTATATTTCCTTAATCATGATAAAGGTTTGTTATTCATGTTGTAATTGTATTGATCGGAAACTTAAATACATGTGTGAATACATAAACAAATACCAAGTCCCTAGTAAGCCTCTACTAAGACTAGCTCGTTGATCAGAAGATGGTTAAGGTTTCCTGACCATAGACATGAGTTGTCGTTTGATAACGGGATCACATCATTAGGAGAATGATGTGATGGAAAAGACCCATTCGTTAGCATAGCATATGATCGTTCAGTCTATTGCTACTGCTTTCTTAATGTCAAATACATGTTCCTTCAACCATGAGATCATGCAACTCCCGGACTCGGGAGGAATACCTTGTGTGTATCAAACGTCACTTCGTAACTGGGTCATCGTAAAGGTGCTCTACAGGTATCTCCGAAGGTGTCTGTTGTGTTGGCATGGATCGAGATTGGGATTTGTCATTCCGTATGACAAAAAGGTATCTCTGGGCCTTCTCGGTGTACAGCATCACAAGAAGCTTGCAAGCAAAGTGACTAAGGAGTTAGTTACAAGATGATGTACTATAGAACAAGTAAAGAGACTTGCCGGTAACGAGATTGAACTAGGTATGGAGATACCAACGATCAAATCTCGGGCAAGTAACAAACCGACGGACAAAGGGAACTACATATGTTGTCATAAAGGTTCGACCGATAAAGTTCTTCGTAGAATATGTAGGAACCAATATGGGCAGCCGGGTCCTACTATTGGTTATTGACTGGAGAAGCATCTCGGTCATGTCTACATCATTCTCGAACCCATAGGGTCCGCACGCTTAACGTTCGTTGACGAAATAGTATTATATGAGTTATGTATATTGGTGACCGAATGTTGTTCGGAGTCCCGGATGAGATCACAGACATGACGAGGAGCTCCGGAATGGTCCGGAGGTAAAGACTGATATATAGGATGATGGTTGGGCAAGGGGTAAGGCCCACGGGGCTTTAGGTCGGTGCAAAAGGAAGTTTTGCGGAGGTCGGGGACCAGACGCCAGGGACCCTGGCGTCTGGGCCAGACGCCGAGAACCGTGGCGTCTGGTGCTGGAATCTGAGGACTCTTCCTTGCTTTCCAAACCGACTTTGGGGAGGCCCTCTCCCCAAGTAACGACCCCAGGGCTCAACATATAAATAGAGGAGCAGGGCTAGCTCCTAGAACAGAAGTTTTTGAGCCTCCTCTAGTTCATCCTAGTTGACTAATTAGAGCTAGCCCTAGCCACCTCTAATCCTCATAATTAGAAGCCCGGTGTGGTTCTAATTTCCTCCCTCTAGTTCATCCTCCGCTCTAAATCCGTGGTGCTTGGCGAAGCCCTGCGGAAATAGTTTCACTACCACCGTCACCACGCCGTCGTGCTGCCGGAACTCATCTACTACTTCGCCCCTCTTGCTGGATCAAGAAGGCGAGGACGTCATCGAGCTGAACGTGTGCTGAACACGGAGGTGTCGTACGTTGGTGCTTGATCGCAACGGATTGTGAAGGTGTACGACTACATCAACCGCGTTGATAAACGCTTCCGCTTAGCGATCTACAAGGGTATGTAGATGCTTTCCCCCTCTCGTAGCTATGCATCTCCATGGATAGATCTTGCGTGTGCATAGAATTTTTTTCCCATGTAAAGTTTGCTAACATGACCTGCCCCAACCGACTGAAGCTGAACTTGTACCGACTGGAGTCATCTCCAATCGGTGGCGCCAAACACCAACAGGGCGGCGTGAGCAGATCCTCGTCCGTTGATCAGACCCAGCACTACTCGATGCCACATGGGAAAACGCGACAAGGCTCAACTAGCGGTTTCCTTCTCTACCGGCTTGGCGGCAAGCCGCCTCTCAAGGGAAAGGGGATGTCGGCGCTCTAAATCAAGTAGTAGTCAACACCAACAGAACTGCTGCCATGGCAGCCAATCGAGCTGCCACGACAAACGATCCGGACGAGGAAACCAATGAGGGGGAGAGGCGCGTCATCACAAGGCCACGTCGGATATATCAACGCAATCGCAAGTACGACAAATCCATCTGCCGCAAGTCACGGAATCAATCCGCAACAGGGAGACGAGGCATGAGCCTGGGATGTAAGATCAGGGACCGGAGGTGGAGCAGCGCTGCAGATCGAGAGAGGAGGAGTTGGCCGGCGGTGAGGGAAAGAATCGGGGCGGGGCGGGGCGGTTGCGGCGCAGATTGAGCGAGTGAGAGACGATGGGGGAGGCGGCGCGGTAGGGAGGAGAGGCGATAGGACTGGGAGTGCGAGGAGAGAGTCGGTTCCGCGTCGTCCGCTCGTTTTGGAGGTCTCACCCGGTTCCTCATCTGGGGCCAATATTTGGCCCGTGGGAACGAGGTGGTGATACTCCATCTGTCAACTGAACACGAGAACCAGGCTCGGGAATGGGTCGGACCCATGACATTCCAGCCCGTTCCAGCAACTAAACACACCCTAAGGGAAGCGATGACACGAGGAGCGGCATCCTAGGACCAGGCGAATGACACCGGCGGCCTTTCTTTTGTTTTTCCACTTTCTTCTTTCCTCCTCCCCAAATTGTATCTGAAGAAACCTTCTACTGTCTGCAATGTGTATCTAAAACTGAAAGTAAGATTCCATGCCTAAGAGCAACTCCAATGCAGGGCCAAACGAACACGAATTTTGTCCATTTTTGTCTATTTGGGTCGTCCGTTCGCCTAGCGGATATGAGACGGACACGCACGACCCGTGGATGTACCCAACGCACAGACCTCAAGCGAACAAGCGATGACGAGATGCAACCCCCACGTTCCTCCCGCGCAGCCGTCGCCATGGCCTTCCCCTCCCTCCAGCACGCTGCCACGGCCTCCTCCTCCCCCAGGGCGCCGCCATTGCCTCCCCCTTTGAACAACGCGCCGTCGCTGCCACCCTCTCTCCCAGCACGTCGTCGTTGCCTCCCCCTCCCCACAGCGCGTCGCCGCGACCTCCTCCTTCCCAGCACGTCGTCGTTGCCCCCCTTCAAACAACGCGGCGCC
>NC_057811.1:285711585-285745758 GCF_018294505.1 Triticum aestivum
TCCCCTCCCCACAGTGCGCTTTCGCGGCCTGCCCCTCCGCCAGCGCTCCGCGGCAGAAAGGAGGTGCGCCGCCGCCGAGCTTCTCCGGGCTGTCCTGCTCTATTGAAGTAGCAGCATAAAGGAGATGCGCCGCCGCCGAGCTCCTCCAGGCTGCCCGCACCAGCAGAAAGGAGGTGCGCCGCTGCCGAGCTCCTCCGGGCCGCCGCCGGAGATCTCACCGCTGCCCCCCGCCAAGATCAGAACGAGAGGCGGCGGCCCTTGCCGGTGAGTGCGGCGGCGGCCTGCGCCGGCGGCCTCATCGCGTCGGTTGTGGAGGCAGAGGCCGAACTGCTAGTGCAGGTCGCTAATACGTGGGACCAGGCCAGACACGCGAAGGCACGAGCGGGCGACGAGAGCGTCCGCTTTTGTCCGTCGCAGACCCGTTTGTGGCTTAAATTTGGGCTTAGTTCGGGCCAGGATGGATAGCAAGCTGACAGCAAGCGGACGCTTTGTCTGTTTGGGTCACCCATTGGATCAACTTTTTTTTTTCGGATAATGGATGAAACGGGTCGCTGGATTGGAATTGCTCTAACAGTTCCCCCTCCGTGCCTCGACCTTCCCGTTGCGGCGGTGCCCCTGTTTCTGTTTCTGTTTGTTAGAACAGAATGCCCTTCCGATGAGAAGCCCGGAGAGCATCAGCCCGCTCCTCGCCCGCTACGCCGCCTCGCAGTCTCTGCTCCTGGGAGCCCACATCCACGCCCACCTCCTCAAGTCCGGCCTCCTCCACGCCTTCCGCAACCACCTCCTCTCCTTCTACTCCAAGTGCCGCCTCCCCGGCAGCGCCCGCAGGGTGTTCGACGAAACCCCGGACCCGTGCCACGTCTCCTGGTCCTCGCTCGTCACCGCCTACTCCAACAATGGGCTGCCCCGGGACGCGCTCGCGGCGTTCCGGGCCATGCGCGCGCGCGGCGTCCGCTGCAACGAGTTCGCGCTCCCCATCGTGCTCAAGTGCGCGCCGGACGCCGGGCTCGGCGTGCAGGTGCACGCGGTCGCGGTCTCCACGGGGCTCAGCGGGGACATCTTCGTCGCCAACGCGCTCGTCGCCATGTACGGTGGGTTTGGCTTTGTGGACGAGGCGAGGAGGGTGTTCGACGAGGCCGCCCGCGACCGGAACGCCGTGTCTTGGAACGGCCTGATGTCGTCTTTCGTCAAGAATGACCGATGCAGCGATGCCGTCGAGCTGTTTGGCGAGATGGTGTGGGGCGGGGTACGGCCGAACGAGTTTGGGTTCTCCTGTGTCGTGAATGCCTGCACTGGCTCTAGGGATCTGGAAGCCGGCAGGAAGGTGCACGCCATGGTGGTAAGGACGGGGTATGACAAGGACGTCTTCACTGCCAATGCGTTGGTTGACATGTATTCGAAGCTGGGGGACATTCATATGGCAGCTGCTGTTTTTGGGAAGGTACCCAAGACGGATGTCGTCTCGTGGAATGCTTTCATTTCTGGGTGTGTGCTTCATGGACATGATCAGCATGCACTGGAGCTGTTGCTGCAGATGAAGTCTTTAGGTCTGGTGCCTAACGTGTTCACGTTGTCCAGCATCCTGAAGGCCTGCCCTGGTGCTGGTGCATTCATTCTGGGCCGGCAAATTCACGGGTTCATGATCAAATCCTGTGCGGATTCAGATGACTATATCGGTGTTGGTCTTGTGGATATGTATGCAAAGTATGATCTTTTGGATGATGCGAGGAAGGTGTTCGACCGGATCCCTCGAAAGGATTTGGTTTTGTGGAATGCACTGATCTCAGGTTGCTCTCATGGCGGATGCCATGGCGAGGCACTGTCTCTTTTTTGCAGGATGAGGAAGGAAGGTTTTGACATCAATAGGACGACCCTGGCTGCTGTTCTCAAGTCAACAGCAAGCTTGGAGGCAATCAGTGACACAACGCAGGTTCATGCTGTTGCAGAGAAGATAGGGTTCCTTTCTGATTCTCATGTTGTCAATGGTCTTATTGATTCATATTGGAAGTGCAATTGCCTCCATTATGCAAATAGAATGTTCAAAGAACACAGTTCTGATAACATCATAGCTTTTACATCAATGATTACAGCACTCTCACAGTGTGACCATGGGGAGGATGCAATAAAGTTGTTCATGGAGATGCTAAGAAAGGGTCTCGAGCCAGACCCCTTTGTGCTAAGTAGCCTCCTGAATGCTTGTGCTAGCTTGTCAGCATATGAGCAAGGGAAGCAAGTGCATGCTCACCTGATCAAGAGGAAATTCATGACAGATGTGTTTGCGGGGAATGCTCTTGTGTACACATATGCAAAGTGCGGGAGCATAGAGGATGCAGATCTGGCCTTCTCCGGACTGCCGGAGAAGGGAGTTGTCTCATGGTCTGCAATGATAGGAGGGCTAGCACAACATGGGCATGGGAAGAGAGCATTAGATGTGTTCCGCAGGATGGTTGATGAGCGCATTGCTCCAAACCACATCACGCTGACTAGTGTTCTCTGTGCTTGTAACCATGCAGGGCTTGTTGATGAGGCCAAGCGATACTTCAGTTCAATGAAGGAGATGTTTGGAGTTGACAGGACGGAGGAGCATTACTCGTGCATGATTGATCTTCTTGGGCGTGCCGGTAAACTAGATGATGCAATGGAGCTTGTCAACAGCATGCCATTTCAAGCCAATGCCGCAGTTTGGGGGGCACTACTTGCAGCCTCAAGAGTACACCGAGATCCAGAACTGGGAAAGCTGGCAGCTGAAAAGCTCTTCATCCTGGAGCCAGAGAAGTCGGGCACACATGTGTTGCTCGCAAACACGTATGCATCTGCAGGCATGTGGGACGAGGTGGCTAAGGTGAGAAAATTGATGAAAGAGAGTAAGGTCAAGAAGGAGCCTGCCATGAGCTGGGTTGAAATGAAGGACAGGGTGCATACTTTCATTGTGGGTGACAAGAGCCACCCAAGGGCAAGGGACATATACGCAAAGCTAGAAGAACTGGGAGATCTGATGAGCAAAGCTGGTTATGTTCCGAATCTAGAGGTTGATCTCCATGATGTAGACAAGAGCGAAAAGGAGTTGCTTCTTTCTCATCACAGTGAGAGGCTGGCCGTCGCATTTGCGTTGATCAGCACCCCACCTGGAGCGCCCATTAGGGTCAAGAAAAACCTGCGCATATGCAGAGATTGCCACGTCGCATTCAAGTTCATTTCAAAGATCGTTTCAAGGGAGATTATCATCAGAGACATCAACAGGTTCCATCATTTCAGTGATGGGGCATGTTCTTGCGGTGATTACTGGTAAAAACGATTCTGCGTATGATTTTTCTTATAGCTTGTCAAGGCTGATGGATAGAGCGGATACATGCCTTCACGGAGGTTTTTTTATTTCGGAAAGAGGGAATGGCCCTTGGCCTCTGCATCGAGTGACACACACAGCCATATATTATTGGTTATTTTACTATGTCAAACAAATGATGTTGCAGCCATTTAACACATGTGGAAATTCCTATTTCAACTAATGAAATGAACAGACCGTCGCAACTCACATCTTTCCCTAATAATAAAGCACGGATTGACTTTGTCGGGTTCACCGTCGCGACGGTTTTGTAGAATAGCCCCTATAGTTTTTATTAATAAACCTGCACTTCATGGAGACACATGATCGAGCAGTTTCCGTTTCGTACGTCGGCCTCCAGCCGGTGGTATGTTCCTGTTATGGGCCGCTAAAATAAGTGTGGATCGGAATTTATTTTATGGGCCACTAAACCGAGTCCAGCCAACTGAACTAGCAAACAATCACATCACAAGTCACAAGGAGGGTTCGGTGTCACGACGGTTTTGCAGAATAGTCCCTGTAGTTTTTATTAATGAACCCGCACTTCATGGAGACACAGGATCGAGCAGTTTCCGTTTTGTACGTCGGCCTCCAGCCGGTGGTATGTTCCTGTTATGGGCCGCTAAAATAAGTGTGGATCGGAATTTATTTTATGGGCCACTAAACCGAAGAGTCCAGCCAACTGAACTAGCAAACAATCACATCACAAGTCACAAGGAGGGTTCGGTGGCTAATTAAATAGCACCACCTCGATTTTTTGCACTAAATTGTATCAACTTAAATATGTTTGCGAGTTGCCTGAGATATCAGCAAGCTTCCTCACGGACAGAGAAACAAGAGGAAAACCAGGGAACATACGCCCATGCTGATTGGGATGCAAATAAATGGATTTGTGGGCAGGTATACTTGATTGGCCGGAATCCTCGAAAATAGAGGGGCAAATAGCGAGGGAAGGAGGCGCGGCTGGCACAATGGAGGGACTCACTGGCGGGCGAGGCAAGGACGCGCGGCTGGTACACGAGGAGCTCCTGCGGTAGGCGCGGGTTGGAAGAAAGAGGGCAGGGCTACGAGGTTAAGCAAGCAGGTCGGGGTGCTCGCAGTGACCGAGAGGCGGCAGGCAAGGCATGCCGTGGGTGTGAGATCCTTGCCGGCGGTGGGGCAGGCCGTGGACGCACGGCTCGGCTGCACCTCCTGCGGTGGGTGACGGTGCAAAGAGAGGGGGTCGGGGAGGAGGCAGAGAGAAATCGGGATCGACCTCAGGGACGACTAGGGTTAAGGAGGTTGGCTGGGCCTTGGGCGAAAAGGCCGACTGGGCTGGGAGGAGGAAAAGAAAGGTGGGCTGGCCTTGATTTAAAAAATAGAAGGGGGTTGTCTTCTATTTTTTGAAAAACATATTTATTTGGAGGCCAATAATAATTGAGTTGAAAGTTTTCATGTGGCTTCCTTGAATTTGGCATGGAATTAAATATTTAGAAACAAAGGGATTTAATTTGCAAGTGTCTTTAAGGGTAATTTCCAAATAATGAAATAATTTATTTGAGCTCTCTAATAATGTTGGCAAGATATGTTGTATGGGTTATAAAGAGAACCACCATGTGAATTCCCTCATTTTAAATAGATCAAATATCTATGCAATTTCATTTTTTGGAATATCATTTAATTAAATGTGAGTGTGAACTGCGTGATAGCATGTTAAAGTATTTAATCCAGAATTCGTGGTATATGCACTTCATCAATTTTCTAAATATGTACGATGAGGGTGAAGTAAGGTAAGTGCTTCTTACCACCAACGATTCAGATATAATGCACTCCCAGGAACTACGCTCCCCTGTTTCAGTTTGTTGAGCCTATCTCATTACATTTTTTGTTTGTAAGTCCTGTTTTTATTTCTTTCCCTCATATGTTTACATTATGTGAAACATTCAATTCTTGCATGCAGTGATTAAATAGAACTCACCATGTAACATTTCTACTCATTCAGTGTGTCACGATATGCATCCACCGCAATTAATGAAGATTAAAGCATGATATGCATTTCTCCTACATATCGGCATGCGCCTCCCAGCCTCCAGGGATGTTGTCATGCCGCGTTCATGGGCGTTTTAGTGGAAACATCAATTTTCCCCCGTAGCAACGCACGGGCATATGTGCTATATATCTTTCTCTAATAATAAAGCATGGATTGACTTTGTCGGGTTCACCGTCACAATACGCTTCTTCCCGTGAATTTATGCTTTCAGTTTTTATATTTCTTTGCAAAAAAACTTATTTTGTATCGTGCTTATCCGAGGTGGTACTAAAAAAAGTTGGCCGTCCATAGGACAATCTGGCTCGTACCCGTCCTGCGGTGCCGGCCCAAAACAAATTGCCAGTGGGCCGGATCGACCTCCCTAATCAGTAGCATCGAAGGCACATTTCATAGAGAACGGCTGCTTCTTTAATAATCCCACCTCGCCCCCTTACCTCCTGATGAACCATTTTATATACATCATTGATTTTAAATCTGCAAGCCGCCTCGAGAGTCTTTAAGAAAAGGGATGGGGAGCACCGATGCTATACGGGATGTTGTGTCCCCAACACGGGAGGAGGTGGAGCGAGCCAGGGGCCGGAGGGAAGGGAACAAATGAACAAATCATGATCATGAATTTCAGAAAATTCTGACCCGACATGAGGACGCACGAGACGAGATCTGCCGGGGGCGCCAGCGACAGGCCTGCACATGATTGACGCACGTCGGGAATTGAACCTTGACGGAGAGCCGGCTCGCAGCGCAACAAAATCCCGCTGCTGGCTGCTGCGTCGTTGGGATGAGAAGAGATAGATGGGATTCCAGATAGATGTAGAGTATCTCGGTGGAGAGAGATATAAGCTAGCTAGCGGTGGAAGGATAAGCTGCGACGGCTTCGAGACATGTGAATATGTGATGGCCGATGGCCTGATTGATGCGTGTACGTGCCACCGCTCGGCCCCAACACGTGATTACTAACCTTTGGGACAAGATTAATAGCGCAGAAAAGCAAAATATCTTCCAAATTAAAAAAACTACATAACAAAAATCATTTGAATTCAAATCTTATGATACCCTCCGTTTCTAAATATAAGTGGTTTTAGACATCTCAAATGGACTACAACATACAGATGTACGTAGACATATTTTAATGTGTAGATTCACTCATTTTGCTTCGTATGTAGTCATTTGTTGTAATCTCTAAAAAAACTTAAATTTGGGAACGAAGGGAGTATCTCGGTGGAGAGATGGGATTCCAGATAGATGTAGAGTATCTCGGTGGAGAGAGATATAAGCTAGCTAGCGGTGGAAGGATAAGCTGCGACGGCTTTGAGACATGTGAATATGTGATGGCCGATGGCCTGATTGATGCGTGTACGTGCCACCACTCGGCCCCAACACGTGATTACTAACCTTTGGGACAAGATTAATAGCGCAAAAAAGCAAAATATCTTCCAAATTAAAAAAACTACATAACAAAAATCATTTGAATTCAAATCTTATGATACCCTCCGTTTCTAAATATAAGTGGTTTTAGACATCTCAAATGGACTACAACATACAGATGTATGTAGACATATTTTAATGTGTAGATTCACTCATTTTGCTTCGTATGTAGTCATTTGTTGTAATCTCTAAAAAAACTTAAATTTGGGAACGAAGGAAGTATCTCGGTGGAGAGATGGGATTCCAGATAGATGTAGAGTATCTCGGTGGAGAGAGATATAAGCTAGCTAGCGGTGGAAAGATAAGCTGCGACGGCTTCGAGACATGTGAATATTTGATGGCCGATGGCCTGATTGATGCGTGTACATGCCACCGCTCGGCCCCAACACGTGATTACTAACCTTTGGGACAAGATTAATAGCGCAGAAAAGCAAAATATCTTCCAAATTAAAAAAACTACATAACAAAAATCATTTGAATTCAAATCTTATGATACCCTCCGTTTCTAAATATAAGTGGTTTTAGACATCTCAAATGGACTACAACATACAGATGTATGTAGACATATTTTAATGTGTAGATTCACTCATTTTGCTTCGTATGTAGTCATTTGTTGTAATCTCTAAAAAAACTTAAATTTGGGAACGAAGGGAGTATTTTATAAAATACTTTAAATGAATTACTAAAGTCTCAAATAGTATCTAAGGGCATTTTTAACAACGTCCGCAACCGTCCAGGCCGTAAGGTCCGGACGTGTTTTGACTGTATTGGTCCACCAACCGGTCCGAACTTACTTTTTCCAACAATATGAAAACAACCTGGAGAGTTTTGCGAGCGTCCGGACTGCTGTCATGCTCGACTCTATCTAACAATGGCCCACCCAAAAACCCCTTCCCTTGCCCATACCCCATCCCACCTGAAATGGCCAGCGCCGCTCCAGAGCACCGGTGCCATATTCATGCCGGCTCATAGCGACGCGACCTCTCACTGGCATTCTAGCATTGAAGCGGCGCCGGCCGTGAGCGTCGCTCGTATCGTTTCCCAATGCACGTGACTCTTCCGCGTTCAAATGACAGGCCGTCATTCAGCCTCCCTAAGTTAAACATGCGCGGTTGCCGAGGAACCTACTCCGCCGCTAACCACCTCGACGCTTCTCCTGCCATTCATTGACTATTTAAACTCCATCCCCGGCTATAGCTGCATCCATCCTCCTCCTCGCCGCACCACATTCTTCATGGCCTCCTCGAGTTCCAAATCCATTTGGCACAACGTCTTGTCCGAGCAGAAGACGGAGATGCCACTATTGTTGCCGGCAAGCATAAGGAGGTCGGAGCTGCGGACGTCCCAAAGGAAGACGCAATTGATGATGAGTCGCTGACACCCTCCTCGCCGGTCCATGTCAGCATCACCATGTGCTAGGCACGTGCTCAATACACCGAAATGGTGTTGGCCGAGCGGGAGGCCTTGTTCTGACAGGCGCAAGCCGACCAGGAGTACAACCTCCGCCTTCTCGACAAGCACCAACACGCCATGGAGCAACTCACCGCTGGCATAGCTATATCGCGCCAAACGTGGACCAGGTGGAGCAGGAGGTGCTGGTCGACTCATATCGCACCGCTTGTGAAATCCACCGCAATCGTCGGCGGTACCGCCAGCGTCAGACGGAGATAGATGCGGCCTTCAAGGAGATCCACGAGGTGGCCAACGAAGTCTATGGCAAGAGCGAGGACGAGGACGACATTCCCAACTCCGCCACGCCCGCGCCTCGCTGCCACGACCATGAAGCCGGCACGTCCATAGGCGCTGCCGGCAGCGAAGAAGACTAGAGCATGGGAGCTCGCCGGTGCTCGGGCCCCAGGAAGACCACCGCCCATTTCGCTCCCTCTGAAGCCAAGCTTAACGGGCACAAAATCGTCGGCCGATTAGCCGCTTCCAAGTTGTGGAGGCGGAGACTACGAAGACATAGCCGGAGCTTCAGTTCCAATGCTCATGGCCAGCCGGAAATGGAAGAACGTGTGTTGGCGGTCATTTGGACTAGGTTTAGAGTACAGTTTAGTTCAAATATATCCAAATATAATTACTTTGTGCCGTTCTATATGAAAAGCATCCGGGTTTAATAAAAAATATTCAAGTATGAACGAATACTTTCCGGTTTGTTCAAATATCCATCAAATTTGTTCATTTTCCTTAAATTTCTTTCGTGAAGAAGATTTTCTCAATTTTTTGCCCGTTGCAACGCACGGGCATATGTACTAGTCTTTCCAAAGGCTAAAATTATAGCTTTGCATCTGGGTGTGTTCCCACGCGATATACTACTCCCTCCTTTCATAAATATAAGATGTTCTAACCTTTTTGTGAATCAGATGTATATAGATATGTTTTAGTGTGTTTATTTGCTCATTTTAGTTTGTAATGTTGAAATATTCAAAACATCTTATATTTGTGAATGGAGGGAGTACCATTTTGTGCTTGTCGAAGGATTAGTTCTTTGATGAGAAAGAACCTTACGCATTGTCATTGTGTCATTGTCTGATTGATGAACACATACACATCAAGTGTACAACTCTGGTACTATATATCATGTTTCTTAGAAATTATGTTCCATTTGGAACAAATAACTGACTATATAATGCACTTTCAACATTGTGCTTATAATACATGGACAGAGTTTGCACGAAATAGTTAAGCGTCAATAAAGACGTTTGCGGAATAACCTCTGCAGAGTTCATGTCTGAATACTCTGACGGTATATACAGATACTCAAGCAAAAGTAAAAACTGCATTAAGAAAGAATCTCGACAATTCATAGACCTCTTCAGCTTTTCTTTCACACAACATGAGAAAAGGTGGTTGTACCAACGCACCAGGATAGGGAGGACACAGTGTAACAACCAATCTTTCATAGTTGATTAGAATATAACCACAGAGCGGCAAAAATACAAATCCAAGAGATCATCTATTAGTAATGCTACAGGTGCCTATGTCTTCCTAGCATCGCTTCAGTTGCTGCGGGTTAGCTCCCGATTCCATTTTTTTCTTACAGTTTGAGCGACAGAAGCTTGCTTACGACGACGGCTGTAGCCCTCTCTTTTGCTGCACATCACAGATGAAGAAAAGTTTAGGTTCATAGAGAAAGTGGTATGTCAACCAGGAATTAGTTTAACCCCAGCACCAATCTAGCAAGCCATGACAGGAAATTGCAAAACTGCACAAACAAATCTAATTTTCTCTCCACATCTCACTTATACGGGTATGCTATATTAAAAAACGCTTCAAACCATATTTCTGGCAAAAAAATCTAGAATATTTAGAGAGAGAAGGAAATATTATAATACCTGATAAAAATAAGGCCTGCTGTAAGAACCATTCCTCCAACTGCCCACGAAATTCTTTCACCAACAGGCATTTCTTTTGCCCATCTCTGAAAATTTTCAAGATCCCAGGAGGCCATATCATGTAATACTGGACGATCTTTTGAAGACGTCCATGTATAAGAGATGGAATCCAAACTTGCTTTCCCGCCATAGCAGAAGGTTTCGACAACTTCACTAGGACTGGCATCAGAAACTTGCACAGAGAAACCAGCAAGGCGACATAGCTCTGTGCCGTTAGAAACCCACTTATGTGCTTTGCCACAAAGGATGTCACCTAAACCACAAGGAGATAAGGCCTGGATAATCGTAAGGAAGCATATCAGTAATCAAACTGTGAAATCATACCGACAAAAAAGATTTGTTAGCTACAACAGATTTCGACAAACACAAGAAAAACTAATTTCTGCAGTATTAATAGCTACTCCCTTCGTTCAATATTAAATGTCGCTGATTTAGTACAAAGTTGTACTAAATCAGCAACACTTAATATTAATATGGAATGGAGGGAGAATGTACTGAATGGACATTGATTAGACATGATTTGTCTAAGTTATGATCTGACTATGAAAAATATCAAGCTCAATCTGGTAAGTGCACATTTACTTGCACAATAGTAATGATTTGAAATCTAGATAGTTTCAGTTGAGACATAACTCACACTCGCATAACACCAGCAATGGGTGTTTACCTGTGTTTTTGTATCAATGGAGAAGTATGCCTCCGAACAAGCTTCGAAAACCATGTCACAGAATGATGCACATATAACAGGAGGTCCAGGCCTGACACCCACCCGTGGATCACAGACTGAGCACTCGAGCAACTCCCACAAATGAAGGCATTCTCCACTGCCTTCACCAGTTGACGAGAGCTTTCGCACTGAAAGCAGGGCAGGAAATGTCTGTGTCACGTCACAACATGTGTTCTGGCGGAATATCCTACATAGTGCTAGGTCTCTGCGCCCCTTTGCTGCTTTTCCAGGAGGCTTGCCTTCAGATGAGAAAGCAGGGAACCGTCCACCAGGTGAAACACATACCCCTTTTGGTTGCGCTGTGGAGCAAGAAATTAAACAACATTAGTTGCCCATCAGATAATTTTGAAATGTTTGCCCATGGTGCAAATCACAATGGTTCAAGCCCATTTCCTCATTCAACCAAGATAACGACGGACCTCCTATTCCATCTTAACAAGAAGCACCCATTCAATGTAAAACCACAAGGCTCATATACAAGCAAGAAACTCAAAGCTATTGATTTCACAGAAAGTAGTTTGTTCATCTGTCTTGTGATCGGCAGAAATGCCAAGAACCGACATTAGTAAAACATAGGATAGGACAACGATGCTTCTAACCGTAAAATATAACGTTATATAACAGATCTTCCTATCCTATGCTGTATGAACTGATAATTCATACAATCGCTTGTCATGGATGAGAATGTGGCCCTAAAATGCACATAGATCACGGTCATTTATGAACCACCTTCCAGCAGTATAAAGATTTAACCTGCAAACTTAATTAAACCTAATAAATCCGGAGAGACTAACTACCTACACAACAATTCCAGCGACTAAACGCAGAACACACCAAGGATCCACTAAAACCCATCAAGATTCAAGAATCACTCAGCGACATAACTAAAAAGCTCACATATATCATCGATAACAGCAATATAATACACCAAAGGAAAGAAGAATAAGCGTATGGGATCACGAGAACGCGCGCGCGCGATTGCTCGTACCAGCCGACGCGGTTAGCGAGAAGAAGATCAGCAGGAGGAGGATGTAAGTGGGAGTCGGACGCGACGGCGGAGGAGGGCTCATCGGAGTCAACCTGCCCACCGGCAGGGTCTCGCGGCGGCGGGCGGGCGGGCGGCCAGCCGGCGTGATCCGTCGAGCGGATAGGCGACCAGGGAGGGGAATCAATTCGTGGTCGGATCGATCCGCTAGCGGAGTGCGGACCAGGCACCCAAGTCAACAAGCACTGCGAAATCTCTCGACGTAGATGGGCCGGTGACGACATTAGGGTCCAGTACACGGCATCAGAAAAATGTCGTGTTTGTGACTTTGGAAAAATGTTTATGCATTTTAATTTAAAAAATGTAGTACATGACATTTCTGAAAAATGTTATACAATGTAAAAAATGTTGCTGTAATTTATTTTAAATCATACAATTCAAAAATATATATGTTAAGCTTTAAAACAAGTTCACGCATTTCAAATATACGTTTGTGACATTTAAAAAAAAATATGCAGCGTAAAAATTGTTCTCATAGTTTAGAAAATGGTTTGTGCCATTGAAAAAAAATGTTTTCAACATGTATTTGAAAACTGTTTAACACATATTCAAAATTGATCAAAAACATGTATTTTTTAAAAAAGAAATATATATTTGGAAAAGTTAAACGTGTACGTTTGGAAGGATAGACTATGATCCGTTATGTTTTATCTTGTACTCCAAGAAGGTCATGTACTCCTATATATATGCCCACAAGGCTTAAGCAATACAATCAATAATCTTACCAATCCCTCTCTATTCCTTTTACATGGTATCAGCCTAACCCCAATCCAAATTTACCTTGCCTGATATTAAAGACGGATCAATGATCAATCAACATGGTATTATGGGAGTACTAGAATTGGTGCCGGATCTTGTCAATTTAACACCTACACAAGTAATGCTTATCGAGGAGCTTGGTTAAGATGAGTGGCACAAAATTAAAGATATTGATAATGTTGAAAAGTATTCACAAATTGCATGCAAAGCAAATAGATTAAAACATATGATATCACTTGGAACTCACACAAGGAAGATAAAGTGAGATTCGTTCAACCAAGGAATGAGCACAAAATATGTTACCACAGAAAAAGCTCATGTTGCACGAATACTAGACGAGACGCTAGCATGATCGGTCAAATGGCTAGGTACGTACTTATGCACGATCTATGAGAGACGAAATATGGTGTCTTTCTATCTCAAGTATGCTATGTATATATGATCCGAGATGATCTATGGTATGCAATGTGGCTCAATGCTATTGCTTAGAAGCTTTTTGTTTTCTTTTCCTTTTTTCTTAAAAGCTTGCTCTTTTTTTGAAACATGATGTCTTTGCCACTTATGCAAAATGCTCAATCCAAGATAACAATGATGTATGCACGAGAGTAACTTATGACATAAGAGATGACAACAAGATGTGTACACGCAATTGAAGATATGCAGCGTATGTACCACTAAATTGCACAAGTAACGTTGCCCAACAATTCTCAATGGCTAGTATCGGTAGGCAAGTTACGCAAACGGTTCGGGGTTATCAAGGAAATATACAATAATGTTGTGGAAGTTACCGTCCTTGCTTAGGATCGTCGTGTCAGAGGGTGGAGCGGTCGTTATCGATGTCGAGTTTGTGTGGATGATGAGTGGCGGTGTTGTTAATGTCGAACCATCCCTAATTAGCCGAAACACCTTAGAAAAGGGAAACCACGCTCAAAATCTCAAAGAAAATGGGTCAAAATGGATTGGTAGCGGAAGATGGGCTGGTTATGGTTGAAGTGGGGATTTTGAGGAAGGATAATGATGGTTAAGTAGGCTAGGGGCGCGGAAAAAGGTGGTGGAAACCGTGGTTTTTATTTTGGGGGGAATGCAGTTTCAACAGTCGGAGCCAAATGATCTGGGTGTGGTTTCGAATTGTTCGGGTGATGCCCAGATCGTTCGAGTGCCTGTTTGGATCGTCCGGGTAGTGTTGGAAATATGCCCTAGAGGCAATAATAAATTGGTTATTATTATATTTCCTTGTTCATGATAATCGTTTATTATCCATGCTAAAATTGTATTGATAGGAAACTCAGATACATGTGTGGATACATAGACAACACCATGTCCCTAGTAAGCCTCTAGTTGACTAGCTCGTTGATCAATAGATGGTTACGGTTTCCTGACCATGGACATTGGATGTCGTTGATAACGGGATCACATCATTAGGAGAATGATGTGATGGACAAGACCCAATCCTAAGCCTAGCACAAGATCGTGTAGTTCGTTTGCTCAGAGCTTTTCTAATGTCAAGTATCATTTCCTTAGACCATGAGATTGTGCAACTCCTGGATACCGTAGGAATGCTTTGGGTGTACCAAACGTCACAACGTAACTGGGTGGCTATAAAGGTGCACTACAGGTATCTCCGAAAGTGTCTGTTGGGTTGGCACGATTCGAGACTGGGATTTGTCACTCCGTGTAAACGGAGAGGTATCTCTGGGCCCACTCGGTAGGACATCATCATAATGTGCACAATGTGACCAAGGAGTTGATCACGGGATGATGTGAGTTACGGAACAAGTAAAGAGACTTGCCGGTAACGAGATTGAACAAGGTATCGGGATACCGACGATCGAATCTCGGGCAAGTAACATACCGATTGACAAAGGGAATTGAATACGGGATTGATTGAATCCCCGACATCGTGGTTCATCCGATTAGATCATCGTGGAACATGTGGGAGCCAACATGGGTATCCAGATCCCGCTGTTGGTTATTGACCGGAGAACGTCTCGATCATGTCTGCATGGTTCCCGAACCCGTAGGGTCTACACACTTAAGGTCCGATGACGCTAGGGTTATAGGGAATAGATATACGTGGTTGCTGAATGTTGTTCGGAGTCCCGGATGAGATCCCGGACGTCACGAGGAGTTCAGGAATGCTCCGGAGGTAAAGATTTATATATGGGAAGTCCTGTTTTGGTCACCGGAAAAGTTTCGGGTGCTATCGGTAACGTACCGGGACCACCGGGAGCGTCCCGGGGGTCCACCAAGTGGGGCCACCAGCCCCAGAAGGCTGCGTGGGCCAAGTGTGGGAGGGGACCAGCTCCAGGTGGGCTGGTGCGCCCCCCCACCAAGGCCCAAGGCGCAGGGAGAGTGGGAGGGGGCAAACCCTAGGTCTAGATGGGCCTTAAGGCCCACCCTAGTGGCGGCCCCCTCTCCTCCCCTTGGCCGCACCCTAGATGGGTTTGGGGGCTGCCGCCACCCCTGGGGAGGGAACCCTAGATGGGGGCGCAGCCCCTCCCCTTCCCCTATATATACTTGAGGTTTTGGGGCTGCCATACACACACGAGAACCTCTCTCTCATGGCGCAGCCCTACCCCTCTTCCTCCTCCTCTCCCGCGGTGCTTGGCGAAGCCCTGCATGATTGCCACGCTCCTCCACCACCACCACGCCGTCGTGCTGCTGCTGGACGGAGTCTTCCCCAACCTCTCCCTCTCTCCTTGCTGGATCAAGGCGTGGGAGACGTCACCGGGCTGCACGTGTGTTGAACGCGGAGGCACCGTTCTTCGGTGCTTAGATCGGAATCAACCGCTATCTGAATCGCTACGAGTACGACTCCCTCATCCGCGTTCTTGCAACGCTTCCGCATCGCGATCTACAATGGTATGTAGATGCACTCCCCTTCCCCTCGTTGCTAGATTACTCCATAGATTGATCTTGGTGATGCGTAGAAAATTTTGAATTTCTGCTACGTTCCCCGACAGTGGCATCATGAGCTAGGTCTATGCGTAGTTTCTATGCACGAGTAGAACACAAAGTAGTTGTGGGCGTAGATTTTGTCAATTTACTTGCCGTTACTAGTCTTATCTTGATTCGGCGGCATTGTGGGATGAAGCGGCCCGGACCGACCTTACACGTACTCTTACGTGAGACAGGTTCCACCGACTGACATGCACTAGTTGCATAAGGTGGCTAGCGGGTGTCTGTCTCTCCCACTTTAGTCGAATCGGATTCGATGAAAAGGGTCCTTATGAAGGGTAAATAGAAATTGGCATATCACGTTGTGGCTTTTGCGTAGGTAAGAAACGTTCTTGCTAGAATCCCATAGCAGCCACGTAAAACATGCAACAACAATTAGAGGACGTCTAACTTGTTTTTGCAGGGTATGCTATGTGATGTGATATGGCCAAAAGGATGTGATGAATGATATATGTGATGTATGAGATTGATCATGTTCTTGTAATAGGAATCACGACTTGCATGTCGATGAGTATGACAACCGGCAGGAGCCATAGGAGTTGTCTTAATTTATTGTATAACCTGCGTGTCAATGAAAAACGCCATGTAATTACTTTACTTTATTGCTAGCCGTTAGCCATAGTAGTATAAGTAATAGTTGGCGAGACAACTTCATGAAGACACGATGATGGAGATCATGGTGTCATGCCGGTGACGAAGGTGATCATGCCGCGCCTCGAAGATGGAGATCAAAAGGCGCAAGATGATATTGGCCATATCACGTCACTTTATGATTTGCATGTGATGTTTGTCATGTTTACATCTTATTTGCTTAGAACGACGGTAGCATAAATAAGATGATCCCTCACTAAAATTTCAAGAGACGTGTTCCCCCTAACTGTGCACCGTTGCGAAGGTTCGTTGTTTCGAAGCACCACGTGATGATCGGGTGTGATAGATTCTAACGTTCGAATACAACGGGTGTTGACGAGCCTAGCATGTACAGACATGGCCTCGGAACACATGCGAAACACTTAGGTTGACTTGACGAGCCTAGCATGTACAGACATGGCCTCAGAACACAAGAGATCGAAAGGTCGAACATGAGTCGTATAGTAGATGCGATCAACATGGAGATGTTCACCGATGATGACTAGTCCGTCTCACGTGATGATCGGACACGGCCTAGTTTGACTCGGATCATGTATCACTTAGATGACTAGAGGGATGTCTATCTGAGTGGGAGTTCATCAGATGAACTTAATTATCATGAACATAGTCAAAAGGTCTTTGCAAATTATGTCATAGCTTACGCTTTAGTTCTACTGTTTAAGATATGTTCCTAGAGAAAATTTAGTTGAAAGTTGATAGTAGCAATTATGCGGACTGGGTCCGTGAACTGAGGATTGTCCTCATTGCTGCACAGAAGGCTTATGTCCTTAATGCACCGCTCGGTATGCTGAACCTCAGCGTCGTCTGTAGATGTTACAAAACATCTAACATACACGTTTTTGATGACTACGTGATAGTTCAGTGCGTAATGCTAACGGTTTAGAATTGTGGCACCAAAAACGTTTTGAAACGTCGCAGAACATATGAGATGTTCCGAAGACTGAAATTGGGATTTCAGACTAGTGCCCACGTCAAGAGGTATGAGACCTCTGACGAATTTCTTAAGCCTGCAAACTAAGGGAGAAAAGCTCAATCGTTGAGCATGTGCTCAGATTGTCTGAGTGCCACAATCGCTTGAATCGGGTGGGAGTTAATCTTCCAGATGAGATAGTGATGGTTCTCCATAGTCACTGCCACCAAGCTATTGGAGCTTCGTGATGAACTATAACATATCAGGGATAGACATGATGATCCTTGAGCAACTCGCGATGTTTGACACCGCGAAAGTAGAAATCAAATAGGAGCATCAATTGTTGATGGTTAGTAAAACCACTAGTTTCTAGAAGGGCAAGGGCAAAAGGGATACTTCATGAAACAACAAATCATTTGCTGCTCTAGTGAAGAATCCCAAGGTTGAACCCAAACCCGAGACTAAGTGCTTCTGTAATGAGGGGAACGGTCACTGAAGCAGAACTACCCTAGATACTTGGTAGATGAGAAGGCAGGCAAGGTCGACAGAAGTATATTGGATATACATTATATGAATGTGTACTTTACTAGTATTCCGAGCAGCACCAGGGTATTAGATACCGGTTCGGTTGCTAAGTGTTAGTAACTCGAAATAAAAGCTGCGGAATAAACGGAGACTAGCTAAAGGTGAGATGACGATATGTGTTGGAAGTGTTTCCAAGGTTGATGTGATCAAGCATCGCATGCTCCCTCTACCATCGAGATTGGTGTTAAACCTAAATAATTGTTATTTGGTGTTTACGTTGAGCATAGACATGATTGGATTATGTTGTTCATTTAAGGAGAATAATGGTTACTCTGTTTATTTGAATAATACCTTCAATGGTCTTGCACCTAAAATGGATCTCGATCGCAGTGATACACATGTTCGTGCCAAAAGATATAAAATAGTAATGATAGTACCACATACTTGTGGCACTGCCATTTGAGTCATAATGGTATAGAACGCATGAAGAAGCTCCATGTAGATGGATCTTTGGACTCACTCATTTTGAAAAGATTGAGACATGCGAACCATGTCTATTGGTATATATGCATGAAGAAACTCCATGCAGATGGATCGTTTGGACTCACTTGATTTTGAATCACTTGAGACATGCAAATCATACCACATGGGCAAGATGACTGAAAGGCCTCATTTTCAGTAAGATGGAACAAGAGAGCAACTTGTTGGAAGTAATACATTTTTGATGTATGCAGTCCAATGAGTGCTGAGGCATGCAGTGGATATCGTTATGTTCTTACTTCACAGATGATTTGAGTAGATACTGAGAATATTTACTTGATGAAACACAAGTCTGAATTATTGAAAGGTTCAAGTAATTTCAGAGTGAAGTTGAAGATCGTCGTGACAAGAGGATAAAATGTCTATGATATGATCATAGAGATATCTGAGTTACGAGTTTGGCACACAATTAAGACATTGTGGAAAGTGTTTCACAATTAATACCGCCTGGAACACCACAGTGTGATGGTGTGTCCGAACATCATAACTGCACCCTATTGGATATGGTGCATACCATGATGTCTCTTATCGAATTACCACTATCGTTTATGGGTTAGGCATTAGAGACAACCGCATTCACTTTAAAAGGGGCACCACGCAATTCCGTTGAGACGACACCGTTTAGAGAAACCTAAGTTGTCATTTCTTAAAAGTTTGGGGCTGCGATGCTTATGTGAAAAAGTTTCAGGCTGATAAGCTCGAACCCAAAGCGGATAAATGCATCTTCATAGAATACCCAAAACAGTTGGGTATACCTCCTATTTCAGATCTGGAAGCAAAAGTAATTGCTTCTAGAAACGGTTCCTTTCTCGAGGAAAAGTTTCTCTCGAAAGAATTGAGTGGGAGGATGGTGGAGACTTGATGAGGTTATTGAACCATAACTTCAACTAGTGTGTAGCAAGGCACAAGAAGTTGTTCCTGTGGCACCTACACCAATTGAAGTGGAAGCTTATGATAGTGATCATGAAACTTTGGATCAAGTCACTACCAAACCTCGTAGGACGACGAGGATGCGTACTACTGAAGAGTAATGCGTGATCCTGTCTTGGAAGTCATGTTGCTAGACAACAATGAACCTACGAGCTATGGAGAAGCGATGGTGGGCCCGGATTCCGACGAATGGCTCGAGGCCATAAAATCCGAGAGAGGATCCATGTACTTGATGGTCGTAAGGCTGTTGGGTGCAGATGGATTTTAAAAGGAAGACAGACAATAATGGTAAGTGTCACCATTAAGAAAGCTCGGCTTGTCGTTAAAATGTTTTCCGACAAGTTCAAGGAGTTGACTACGATGAGACTTTCTCACTCGTAGCGATGCTAAGAGTCTGTTGGAATTATATTAGCAGTTACTGCATTATTTATGAAATCTTGCAGATAGGATGTAAAAAAAACATTGTTTCCTCGACAATTTTCTTGAGGAAAGGTTGTATGTGACACAACCAGAAGGTTTTGTCAATCCTGAGAGATGCTAACAAGTATGCAAAGCTCCAGCAATCCTTCTAAGGACTGGAGAAAGCATCTCGGAGTTGGAATGTACGCTTTGATGAGATGATCAAAGATTTTGGGTTTATACAAAGTTTATGAGAAACTTGTATTTCCAATAAAGTGAGTGGGAGCGATACAACATTTCTGATAAGTATATGTGAATGCATATTGTTGATCCGAAATGATGTAGAATTTCTGGAAAGCATAAAGGGTTGTTTGAAAGGAGTTTTTCAAAGGAAGACCTGGATAAAGCTGCTTACATATTGGGCATCAAGATCCATAGAGATAGATCAAGACGCCCGATGATACTTTCAAAGAACGCACACCTTGACATGATTTTGAAAGAGTTCAAAATAGATCAGCAAAGAAGGAGTTCTTGGCTGTGTTACAAGGTGTGAGTATTGAGTAAGACTCAAGACCTGACCACAGCAGAAGAGAGAGAAAGGACGAAGGTCGTCCCCTATGCTTTAGACGTAGGCTCTACAGTATGCTATGCTGTGTACCGCACATGACGTGTGCCTTGCCATGAGTTGGTCAAGGGGTACAATGGTGATCCGGTGATGGATCACATGACAGCGGTCGAACTTATCCTTAGTATCTAATGGACTAAGGAACTTTCTCGATTATGGAGGTGAAAAGGAGTTCGTCGTAAAGAGTTACGTCGATGCGAACTTTGACACTAATCCGGATGACTCTGAGTAGTAAACCGGATTCGTATAGTAGAGCAGTTATTTGAAATGGCTCCAAATAGCGCGTGGTAGCATCCACAAGATGACATAGATATTCGTAAAGCACACACGGATCTGAAAGGTTCAGACCCGTTGACTAATAACCTCTCTCACAAGCATAACATGATCAAACCAGAACTCATTGAGTGTTAATCACATAGTGATGTGAACTAGATTGTTGACTCTAGTAAACTCTTTGGATGTTGGTCACATGGTGATGTGACCTGTGAGTGTTAATCACATGGTGATGTGAACTAGATTATTGACTCTAGTGCAAGTGGGAGACTGTTGGAAATGTGCCCTAGAGGCAATAATAAATTGGTTATTATTATATTTCCTTGTTCATGATAATCGTTTATTATCCATGCTAAAATTGTATTGATAGGAAACTCAGATACATGTGTGGATACATAGACAACACCATGTCCCTAGTAAGCCTCTAGTTGACTAGCTCGTTGATCAATAGATGGTTACGGTTTCCTGACCATGGACATTGGATGTCGTTGATAACGGGATCACATCATTAGGAGAATGATGTGATGGACAAGACCCAATCCTAAGCCTAGCACAAGATCGTGTAGTTCGTTTGCTCAGAGCTTTTCTAATGTCAAGTATCATTTCCTTAGACCATGAGATTGTGCAACTCCCGGATACCGTAGGAATGCTTTGGGTGTACCAAACGTCACAACGTAACTGGGTGGCTATAAAGGTGCACTACAGGTATCTCCGAAAGTGTCTGTTGGGTTGGCACGAATCGAGACTGGGATTTGTCACTCTGTGTAAACGGAGAGGTATCTCTGGGCCCACTCGGTAGGACATCATCATAATATGCACAATGTGACCAAGGAGTTGATCACGGGATGATGTGAGTTACGGAACGAGTAAAGAGACTTGCCGGTAACGAGATTGAACAAGGTATCAGGATACCGACGATCGAATCTCGGGCAAGTAACATACCGATTGACAAAGGGAATTGAATACGGGATTGACTGAATCCCCGACATCGTGGTTCATCCGATGGGATCATCGTGGAACATGTGGGAGCCAACATGGGTATCCAGATCCCGCTGTTGGTTATTGACCGGAGAACGTCTCGGTCATGTCTGCATGGTTCCCGAACCCGTAGGGTCTACACACTTAAGGTTCGATGACGCTAGGGTTATAGGGAATAGATATACGTGGTTGCCGAATGTTGTTCGGAGTCCCGGATGAGATCCCGGACGTCACCAGGAGTTCAGGAATGGTCCGGAGGTAAAGATTTATATATGGGAAGTCCTGTTTTGGTCACCGGAAAAGTTTCGGGTGCTATCGGTAACGTACCGGGACCACCGGGAGGGTCCCGGGGGTCCACCAAGTGGGGCCACCAGCCCCAGAAGGCTGCGTGGGCCAAGCGTGGGAGGGGACCAGCTCCAGGTGGGCTGGTGCGCCCCCCCCCCACCAAGGCCCAAGGCGCAGGGAGAGTGGGAGGGGGCAAACCCTAGGTCTAGATGGGCCTTAAGGCCCACCCTAGTGCCCCCCCCCTCTCCTCCCCTTGGCCGCACCCTAGATGGGTTTGGGGGCTGCCGCCACCCCTGGGGAGGGAACCCTAGATGGGGCGCAGCCCCTTCCCTTCCCCTATATATACTTGAGGTTTTGGGGCTGCCATACACACACGAGAACCTCTCTCTCATGGCGCAGCCCTACCCCTCTTCCTCCTCCTCTCCCGCGGTGCTTGGCGAAGCCCTGCAGGATTGCCACGCTCCTCCACCACCACCACGCCGTCGTGCTGCTGCTGGACGAAGTCTTCCCCAACCTCTCCCTCTCTCCTTGCTGGATCAAGGCGTGGGAGACGTCACCGGGCTGCACGTGTGTTGAACACGGAGGCACCGTTCTTCGGTGCTTAGATCGGAATCAACCGCGATCTGAATCGCTACGAGTACGACTCCCTCATCCGCGTTCTTGCAACGCTTCCGCATCGCGATCTACAATGGTATGTAGATGCACTCCCCTTCCCCTCATTGCTAGATTACTCCATAGATTGATCTTGGTGATGCGTAGAAAATTTTGAATTTCTGCTACGTTCCCCGACAGGTAGGTCAACCGTGGTAGATCTAGGCTCGGGATGAAAGAATTTTTTGGAAGAATTTTTTTGGGGCGGATTCTGGGATGGATTTCATGGTGGTGATGGTGGGAGGAGGCTTGATCTACTTGCCAAAACAAATTCGTGGATTGAACGAACAAAATCTCACGAGAACCAGCAAAATGCAAAAAAAATTGGTAAATCTATTTTTGGTGGGTATTTTTGAATTGGGACAAAAGGCAACAAAATTAGGCTACAAAGTTGGGCTAAGGGGCTCCAAGATGTGAATCAACCTATGAACTGGTCGAAGATGATGTAGGGTGAAACTCTAGTTGATGATCTTCTTCACACTTGGAGGTGGGAAAGGGGAAAATTAAGAGGAATCACAAAAGAGGAACACTCAAGAAACAAGATCCAAGGTCACTACACATCCACTAAATCTACATACGCATACAAGGTTCAAGATCCAAATCCAACAATAGGAAAGTAAAAAGGTAGATAGTTCTTCCCAAGTCTCTAAGAAAAGAGGGGACTTGTATCTATGGTGGATCTTCCCTTAGAGGGGCCTTGTATCCACTAGGGATCTTCTCACATGGAGGTTTTGATCTCCATGAGAGAGGTAGATAAGGAGTAAAGATCTCTAGTTTATCTCATATGCTTTGCAATAGAGAGGAGGGGGTCATCTATTTATAGTCCAGGACATGATAGAGAGGTAGATGGGGAGATACATGGCAACATGACTGTCTTGTGCGCATGCAAGGCCAGAAGTCCGGGTGGGGTGGGTACCCAGATGATCCGCCCATTGTCCGAATGATTCGACTAGTCACCCCGGATGGCCCGGTAGAGTCGTTACATCAGTCATCGGGACGGATGTTCAGGACGTCGTTGGGACGTCCCACTTCTTCCGGATGATTTGAGCGGGGTACCGGATGATCCGACTTTAGGCTCGGCCTTCAGGTGTTTTCGGGGCGCATAGCCGGATCGTCCGGGCATTGGTCGGATCATCCGAAGTAGGGTCTAGATTGTTCGGGCAAGGACAGACTTGTCCCGTTTCCTTCTTCTCCTTTGCGATCTTCCTCCACCATTGCTTCGCATGGTTCCTTAGCTTCTCCATGGTTGGTTCCTTGCTACCTGAGCACACAAAGTGTCTCCATTTGAGGTAGTAGTCATGTCTCATGTGATTCAAAGGGAAGTTCGACAAGGGGAGAGTTAACGTCGGTTTTGATAGCTCTTGCACGAGGTCTTGTCATTAGTCCACTTGGTGTCTTGGGTGATGATGGCATGTCCATGGGGATGACCGTAGGATGCTCCGCATCAGGTTGCCTCCCATTTAGCACTAGTTTTAGGGTTGGTAAGCTCAACCTTTTGAAAACTTACCTTCTCATGCAGACTCTCATGTCCATACCGACGAACACTTCCCAAACTGATTCTCTTGAGAGGTGGAATATACTTATTTGGTTTCTCAGATGAATACTTAATGATTTACTCATCATAGATTTATAAAATAGTGTTCCCTTGCATGGAATCTACTGATGCACCTGTAGTACGAGCCCAAGGATAATAGTCAATATTTCATCTTCATGCATGTCAAGTATAATAAATCAGTAGGAATTATACCTTGATAAAGTCTTTACAAAACATATTCAATCATACCTACATGTTTCTTGTTAGACTTGTTAGCCATCTGCAATGTTATTTGAGTGGTGACGTAGTGTCCCTAATTTAACTTTTCATAAAGCACAGTGGCATGACACTTACCCCTTCTCCTAAATCACACCGGGCATTACCATCTTACCAATGTCAAAAGAGATTATAGGTGTACCTGGGTCTTCAAGTCTTGTCGGGACTTAACTTCTAAAACAATTTCTAGATATCATAGCTATAGGTTCTTTGTTGGCTATCTCCTTTTTATTAATCAAGATAACCCTAGTTTTTTAGCATAAGTAGGAACTTTTATAGCACTAACAAGGTATTTGCATACAAAGTTTTCATGAAGCTTCCGAAAAAGATGTGTAAAGCTAATCATTGGTAGAGGTATATTTTTCTGAAGGAAAAGCGAGTTCATTTTTTTACCTTGGTCTTTTCTTTACCTCTCAAAATGGTTACAATATTCTCAAGTGCCTTCCTTTTGTAAGGAGGTTTATTGTGTTTCCCAATTGCTTTATTCTGAACTTCTTCTTGTTCTCCATTCATCTCCTCCTTATCTCATGTATCAGTTGTTTCGGCATTGGAGTCAATTTATTTGATGTCTTCTATATCTGTTGTCGTCTTTATATTTATATTGAGGGTATCTTGTTGAGGAGAGTCTTCTTTGGTGTCATCTTGAGGGTTTATGAGTTTTCTTCCTCTAGACTTTGTCTTTGACTCTCTCTCCTCTTCTGAGCTCGTTCTTCTTCATATCCAACCAGCCCTTTTGGGTCATGTGCTCTCTTACCACCTATTGTGGTAATAAAGTTATAGGTAATAAAAATATCATATTTAAACTTATCAAGAATAAGAAATTTTGTTTTAGCTATTTGTTCACACTGAGTTTCAACCATGCCAGAATGTTTATCAAGATTCTTCACGAACTGACCCATTGCATCTAACTCTTTGACTAAATATATTATCATCTTTCTGTGATGACAGAAGCATCTACTAACATCCCCACTAAGCCCTTCTTGGTAGTGCTTGAAGCTTTGAAGAGTTTCATAGAGTTCATCTTCCGCTGGTAGATACTACAAAGATCTATGCTTAGCTGGAAGTGTTCTATAGGTTTACCACTACTCATTACCTCTCTAAAGCATTCCATATCTTCAATGTAATGGACTATTTTCTTCCAGTAAGCCCTCGAGGTTCTCCAATGTAACATTGTTCTCCAACAGTCTTCTTCTATTGTCAAGGACATGAATACTCCTACTGCGCTAATATCAGTAACAGATTTAGATTCATCATTCAATCCATTATAAATATATGAAGTATAACATGATCATCAAATCCATGATTTGGGCAAAGATTGATAAGTTTAGTAAATCACCCTACAACTTTAGATAAGCATTATCCGGGCTGTTGAGCGAAAGTTGACATCTCTTGTCGGAGTTGAGCCATTTGGAGAAAGGAGATAACTTATGCATAAATCTATACTTCCAATTGGTTATGCGGAAGCCCATCAAACCATTCCTTGGATGTATCCTTCAATAACAGCCTACAAAATTTCAGTGGGACAAATTGGAATATTAGAGGCACGAGGTTGGGTTACATTAGTCCGAATCGATTATGATATAATTAATCTAAGGCGGTTGCGCCTAATATGCGCAAACTCCTTGTCTTGTACTCCCCACCGATGATGCATTCTGGGATAGTCGTGGGCCAACCTGTGGCCTCTCGGCTGAGTCTTCCCTCTGTTGCTATGCCCCGTGGACGTGGCATTGTCATTGTTGGTTGTTTGTTGGATTTTATGGATTTTGCCAAACAAGGTTACTTTTTCATCAGGATGATATGTGCTCATCCTTTGAAAGTGGTGTTCTATGCTTGTTCGTTGCCCTCGTATTGGACGTGTTTGCACAAGAAAGTGGACCATGACACATTGAAGTGGCTGTCGTAGAGCTGGCTCGTGTGCAGTTGGGTGCGGTGCTTGCGATAATGTTGATGAAGCTTGGTTGTTACTTCTATTTTGCTTGTCCCTACTATCTTTTCATACCGCCTGTAATAATGGCAGTGGTAGCAGGTTTTTGTGGCGTCGCATGTGTTTCAAGTGCGAGCACTTTAGAACGTGTTTCCTGCTAGTGTTTCGAACTTGTTGTTTCTCTTTCACATGACCTTTATCCTGTAACATACTATTTCCGTTGCCCAATAGAAAGAGGGAAGGCTCAATGGAAAACGTTCCAGTTAGAAAAGCTTACGGTCCAACAAACTATAGACAGCATGAAAAAGAGGGAGCTGCCATTATTAATGCAAAATTCTTATTATCCAAAGTTTCAAACCATATACACCAATTAATACCGGCTAGCACTGTTACACATGCAGAAATAGAATACAAAATCGCAAGGCGCCAGGCATGTCAAACTCTATCTCAATCACTCCATCCTTGTATCACACAACCACATCCACAGCCGCCTCAGTCAGCCACCAAGCGGCTGACTTGGTAAGCTACCAACAAAAATATTGCAAGCTGCCTCAGTCAGCTCATCCTCTCACCATGATTAATAAGTTCTACTCCCTCCATTCCGAAATACATGACGCTGGGGTTTTTTCCGACCAGGTGAAAAAGCAGCGAAATGACCAGGTTACCCTCCAGTTTTGAATTCTCTCCTCGTCTCCACCCAGGTCGTCTTCCAGATCCGCCCGCCTTCGTCGCCCCCCACCTCTGGATCCTCCACCTCCATCGCCCCCGCCTCCGTCGCCCCCCACCTCCAGATCCTCCACCTCCACCTCCATCGCCTCCCATCTCGCCCAACAGATCCCCTTCCATCCTCCCCATCTTCCTGGGCCAGCAGATCCCCCACATCGTCCTGGGCCAGCAGATCCCCCACCTCGTCATCCCAAGGCCAGCGCCCTGCTGCAGATTGCCGCCACCCTCCCAGGGCCTCGCCAGCTCCACCTCCAGGTACTGCAGATCGCCGCTGACTTCAGGTCCTGGTCGTTCAACAGGTCCAAAAAGGGGCAATTCAGTTGCAAATTTAGCATGACAAAATTCAGTACTAGAGCATGATGTTGCATGATGTTGGGAGGATTCAAAAAATCAGCACTGCATTGGAGTAAAAGTGCAGTACTCCAATGATGTTGGAGTATCATTAACAAAAAATCAATACTACTGAAACAATTGCATGATGTTGGAGTATCATTAACAAAATAACATGATGTTGGAGTAAAGCTGCATGATGAAGTACTACAAGGGCAGAATCACTTTTACAACGTCATGCAACATCATTTTCATGACAAGAGTACTATTGCATGATGTTGGAGTACTATAGTGCTTGATGTTGCATGAACTTATACCGTGGCAGTACCTGAACAGGCTCCAGGTCCAGCAGGTGGAGCTCCAAGCTCCATTGCACCAACTTCAGAACAGGCAGCAACTGAAAAAGGAAATAGACATAGTCAGGGCAGAGGCATGGATTTTGATCTCAACTGCACTCCAGCCGAAGAAGAAGACATACTCCAAGATGATATGAACATGGAAGAGGAAGAGGGCATCGATCCCGGTCAAGATGCGGTTGGTGAGCTCCAGTACTCCTGCCATGAACAATCAATAGTTCATTTGTACCCCTATAATGGAGTAGCTAGCAAGTGTTGAGCAATTAAAAAATCCATTTGGTATTAACAATGTTTAATAACAAAGTTTGGTATTAAACGTGTGTGAAAAATGATTTTCTAAACCCACACATTCCCTGGGACTTGATGCCATATTCAAGTTCTAAGATCAGGTCATAAATTGTTTCCTAGACCATGGCTAATGTTGATAAAAAAGGCCAATGAATGAATTTCATGTCTTAGAATAAGAGTATTAGCTAACGGAGCACTTGATCATGTCAGGTCTTCCTCTGGGATTTGCCGGTCATAAGACTGAATTTCAAATATATACAGGTGATCACGCAAATATTGCAGTAAGCACCTTACTCATCTGTAGCAGCAGCAGACGAGCGAAACACATTTTAGTACACCGAGCACCCTGTTATCCTGCGAGAACTTGGCTTATTATGCTGTACCAATAGATGAACGAAGCATGGACTAATATTTTTTTTCATTGTTTTGTTTCTTGTTGCAGTTGTTCAGCAAGGAGTTAGAAAAAAGAAAACCCTCACTGACGAGCAAAAATATGCTGCTTATGTGGCATTGCATTCAGTGTGCATGAGCAGAGGTGGGAAATTCAAAATAAATGATAAGAAAGACCTTGCACAATTTTTTAAGGTAGAAGTGAGGAGTATACAAAGAGTCTGGCAGAAGGCGATGGAGCAAATTTCAGAAGGTTTAGAGGTGAATTTTTCCGATCAGAGAAAAGGAAACTCTGGAAGAAAGCCAAAGAACATCAATTTAGAGCAAATCCCTACTATTCCACTAAACAAGAGGTCCACTATCAGATCTCTAGCTTGGCAACTGGGATGTAGCCCTACCACACTGCATAGAAACTTCAAGCTGAATTTGATAAAGAGGCACACAAACTATGTGAAGCCAGCTCTGAAGGAAAAGAATAAGAAGGATAGGATGAAATTTTGCATGTCAATGCTTGATGAGACAACGATAGAAACTTCAAGGCCTAAATGGAAGACAATGCATAATGTTGTGCACATTGATGAGAAATGGTTCAATATGACCAAGAAAATAAGACCTGCTATCTGTTGGATGGGGAGGAGGAGCCTACGAGGCCTATACATGGCAACTGCATTGGCAAGGTGATGTTCTTGACGGCCGTTGCTAGGCCAAGGTGGGATCATGAAGGAAACGTGACCTTCTCTGGGAAAATCGGTATCTGGCCATTCGTGAAAGAAGTTCCTGCTCAGAGGAGAAGTGATAACAGGCCCAGAGGTACAATAGAGACAAAGTCAATAAAGGTGGACAAAAAAGTGATGAGGGAGTTCCTAATAGAGAAGGTCTTGCCAGCGATACAAGCAGTTTGGCCTGAAAGTGATGCTGGACAGACCATCTACATTCAACAGGATAATGCTAAGCCCCATATCTTGCCAAATGACCCAGAATTTCTAGCGGCTGTCGCAAAAACTAGACTTGACATCAGAATAATACAACAACCTGCCAACAGTCCTGATTTGAATGTGCTTGACCTTGGGTTTTTCAACTCGCTGCAATCCCTGACAGATTGTCTGAGTCCTAAAACACTACAAAACCTTATTAATGGTGTTTTGGAGGAATTTGAAGGCTATGAGGTTTACAAGCTCAACAGAATTTTTCTAACTCTGCAAACGTGCATGATTGAGATCCTGAACCATGCAGGGGGCAATGGGTATAAAATACCACATGTGAACAAGGAAAGGCTCGAGGGTCTTGGGCAGCTACCTCCAAGACTGTCGTGCCCTCAAGAGGTTTACGCAAATGCCCTACACAACTTAGGGCTAATGGAGAGGGTTCAATAATGGAAGAGGCCTGAGATGCTTGTTGCCAAGAGACCTGAGATGCTTGTTGCCAAGAGAAGAGAGCAAGAAGATACTCCTACAGAAATTGGTACTGGAATTGCTACTGGAAATCAGCTTGCTCGCTACTCCTAATTAACTGAAAAAGTTTCAATTTAATACTCCTGCTGCAGTGCTATACTACTGCTATCCTCCCTAATTAACAGAAAAGCTTTCAGTTTTTAATCAACTGAAAACTTGCTAAAACCTGAAGAAATTGTAAGCAATCAAGAATTTGAACAAGTACAGTATGAAATACTCCTAGCATTGGTTTTTACTATCATTGGTTCTTACTCTGTGTTGACTGAATGAAATGGCAAGCTACTACTGTATTGTAGAGGAGGCCCTCAGATCTCTAACTCTTTTTTTTACTGTGTGGTTTAATTAGTTTCTCTCTAGTTTCGTTTAATTAGTTTAATTAACAAAAAAAGGTTTCAGTTAGTTTAATTAATACAAAAAGGTTTTAGTTAATTTAATTAAAGAAACTGGAAGGTTTGAGTTAATTTAAATTAACTGTCAAAAGAGAAGAGAAGATCTACACTACTCCAAATCTTGAACTCACTTTTTTTCTATTTGAGAAGAGAAGAGCAGAGCAAGCACTGCTACTGCTCCAAGCTAATCTGACTGCAAATCAGAAACTTCAAATCTGATTATTCAGGTACTCCAAATACCGGATATGTTTGCTACTCCAAATTTTGCAACCACTACTCCAAAACAATACTGAAACTACAGCACAACAATTGCAGTTTTGAAGTAAAGCTTCAGTTAATTTTAAAATTTAAATTAAAGTTTCAGTTAAAATGGAGAGAAACAACAGTAAGTACTGTTGGAGTACTCACTAAGTACTGTAAGATGAGTACAGTACAGTACTGCTGCAAGAGGAGTACAATACTCCATTAGCTCATTGCAAATTTAACCAAAACTACAGTAGCACAGATGTTGGTGAGGAAACAACAGTACTATTGCAAGATGAGTAGTAAAATCAGTCCTACTGTGAACCCTACTAAGCTCACAGATGTTGGAGTACAGTAGAAAGAGCCTCACTTAACTCCAAACAAGACTCCAAAACATGCAATTCCACATCAGCATATGATACTCCTCTGAATGAATGACTGAAGCAGCAGGCGTCGGGCACCACGAGCATGGCATCAGCGTCGGGCACCACAAGCACCACCGTCAGCGTCGCCCTATAAGCACAACAGAGGATTGGAACTCTGAATTGAACGACAACTGAAGCAAAACAATCGACCATCGACAGTAAACCTCTGAAGAAATGTTGGAGTGCTGCTGCTGCTTGGTTGATTACAGAGAGCTTGGTAGGCCATTAAGGCCTCACATCTGACATTAGCATCCATAACATTTCCTAGCACTACTCCTAGCAGTACACAAGATCACAAGAATCTCCATTTGCTAGCCCTACTCCTAGCACTACTCCTAGCATCTGACATTAAGTTTTCACGGAGAAGAAACAGTAAGAGGAAGATAGAGCAATACCTCAAGGAGTCATCATCCATGGACGCACAGCCGGGCCACCATGTCCATCCTCTCGCCACCTGACGCAGCAGCTGCTCCTCAAGGAGTCGCTCATGGAGGCCGCGCGCAAGGAGGAGGGCGGCGGCAGCCGCGGAGACGACAAGCTGCCGCAGGTGGTGTTCGACCGCATCCTTCGGCGTCAGATGGTGTACGACGCGCTCAACCGCGGGGGCCGGGCGGAGGTGCCGTCGTGGGTCCAGCTGCTCACCATCCTCCTTTCCTTCGGCACGTCGGCGCTCGGCATCGCCTACTGCTCCTCGTCACAGCCGCACAGATGCAGCAGCTCCCCACAGCCGCACAGATCCGGCAGCTCCCCACAGCCGCACAGATCCAGCAGCTCCCCACAGCCGCACAGATCCGGCAGCTCCTCACCGCCACAGTTCCTCTTCCGGCAGCTCCTCCTACTCGAGCAGCTCCTCCGGCGGTAAAAATCGAATCTTGGGACGACGAAGCAGCGACGACGCGAGAGAAAGAGGGCAGCGGCGACGCAGGCGAGGGAGATGCGGCTGCTACGCAGGCGAGGGAGATACGCGGCGACGCGGGCGAGGGAGATGCGGCGGCGCCATGGGCGAGGGAGATGCGGTGGGAGAGAAGCAGAGAGTGATACGGGCGAGGGAGACTGAGAGAGACTGGAGCGATGCGGTCGAGGGTAAAAATGGAAAATGCGAATATTTCGTAGCGTTACGAGATTTCAACGTGCAGACGTAAAACATCATGTATTTCGGAACGGAGGGAGTAGTTGATCTTCGCGCAGAAGCTAATCCCCACCGAAGAGAGGAGAGACGTGATATATGATAATAAAGAATAAAAAAAGTGTCGTCAGTTTTCTGGATCCTGATCCGCGTCAGGTGGGGCCAGCTGTCCGGCCATCTTATCCGTTAGGTACGGCCATGAGACACGTACGCTCCCCGTCGCTTGTGGGCCCCCGCCGACGAGCTGTCACATAACGGCGGTACTTAACTCCATTCTTTAAACAGCTCTCTTTTCTTTTCTTCTTGCTTTTGCACACGTACGTTACGTGCTAGCACTACGTGCATCCGGTTGCTTGGTGTTGGAGGTAGCACATCAGTACGCGAAGCTCACGCCGCCGCCGGTGGCAGTGGCGCGGCGGCCGGACCGCACGGCGGCGGTGGAGGCGCCCTTGGCGCAGAAGCTGCTGCCGGCGTCCTCGTCGATGAAGATCTGCCTGCACCGGCACTCCACGCTGCAGAACGCCTTGTCACCTCTGCAGTAGTACCATGGATCTACATCAGACATGAACGAACAAACTAACTAGATCGGTTGTGCATCGATTATATACGAGGTAGTTTCTTGATGCAGCTGCACGCGCAACCTAGCTAACCTGTACATGTAGATGTCATTGTTCTCGGCTAGATCCTTGTGGCACAGCAAGCAGCGCTGCAAGAAGGAACCCGTGCTTGCGGTGGGCCTCGCTGCCGGTGACCAAGGGGATGAGGAGATCTTGGGGCTATGGAGGGTGGCCTTGCTGATGATCTTGGCCTTGATGGAGTTGCTCTCCTGGGTCTCTAGGAGAACGCTCAGGCCAGCCATGAAGGGGATGCCTATCTTCTCGCTAGCTAATCAAACTCTCTCCTAGCTCCTCTCTGCTTCGAGTGCGAGATCTTTTCTTTCAGGGGAGGGGGTTGGTGCTTATAAAGAGTGAGGAGTATGTGTGCTGCGGTACGGAACATGTAGAGGAAGCGTTTGATTTTTCGGGAAAATCTATACGGGGACCTTGCCTGACGTGTCTACCCGTGCAATCTTTCAACGTCCTCCCTTTTCCAACGCGGACTAAAATGTACACAAATCTTTCAGACCGATATGTGCAAACGCTACAAGTCATCCAACGCGATACCACATCGGTCTATAGACGTGTTTGGTTTTCCGAAATTCTGCAAGCAAGACACAAATTAGGGGAGCTTTGATGGCGTTGGGACCGCCGACACGTACACGCCCGACCACCAGGTCCCATCCCAAAACCCTCTCCGCGTGAAGCGGTCGCCATGCATTCATGCCGTTCAGCTTGTTCCAGAATGGACGTGACTCCCACACGACATTGATGCCAGTCAGAGCGACAAGACCGGACGAGCGGGCGACGCCGCTTTAAGGTCAACATGACAATCGAGAAGTCTACTCCGGCTGGTGCGCCACAGCTTCCCGTCCGTTTGTCTGGTTGCGTCTATTTAAGCACGGTTCCAATGTCGTCTACACCACACCACCTCTCCTCTCCGCTCACATTATGGCTACCCCTCTCGGTCTTCGCTCACAGATGTTGACGATGCCGAAGTCGTAGTTCTTCGTGCCGGCAGGTAGCGGCTCCGGACCTTGGTGTCACAACCGTCGCTCTCCGGGCCATCGACCTCCACGACTAAGGGTCGGCTCCTCCGAGAAGGAGGGGGTTCGCCATCTTGTCCGGCGACGAGGAGGAGCGGCAGAAGCGCCTCCGTAGATGGAGCTCATGATCAAGTGATCGCTCTAGTACCACAATCTGGCGCCGCCTTCACCACCGCGAGCCCGCGTCAAGGAGGAGTCGGCGTCGCCACCTCGCCACCGCGTCAAGACAGAGTCGGCGTCGCTGTCGCGTCAAGTGAAGCCGGTGCCCCTCGCTCAACCGTGGCTTCCAAATCGGATGTTGCGTGAAGGATGACACTACTGGAATCAGCTAATTTGCCATCTGCCAGCTCTTTGCCGTCTGCTCAGCTACCCAAAAGCAGACGGCAAAGAAAAGGCTGACGGCAAAGAAGCTCTTTGCCATCTGCCAGCTCTTTGCCGGCAGACGGCAAAGAATCTTTGCCGTCCGCTGGCAGACGGCAAAGAGTGTGGTGGCCCCCACCCCCCGCTCGTTTGAAAAAATCTTAACGGCCCACCTCTTTGCCGTCCGCTAGCAGACGGCAAAGAGGCAAAAGGCGGACGGCAAAGGCTGGCGGACGGCAAAGAGGGCACTTGACTAACGGCAGGTAACCCCCCCGCCCGTTACTCA